>NC_091568.1:950648-958148 GCF_042767895.1 Penaeus vannamei
ACCACCAATAATTATCTCTTTCTTTAAAAAGTGACAGGTAAAGTAAAGAGTTAAGTTCTCTTTACAAAGTAATTAGCAAATGTCTTCTTTGGTGATTTGCAGTGTATCCATTTCCTATTTTGGAGGATAAATTTAGTTTTTTTTTTTGGGGGGGGGGGTAAGAGGGGGGAAGATGACATAAAAATGAATGATAAAAAAAGAAGAAGAAATGGAGAAAGAGAAGGAAGGTGAGAGCAAGAGAAAAATGGGAAAGAAAATAGAAAAGAAAAAGATAAAGAAAAGTGAATGAATAAAGCAAGAAAACAAGCAAACAAAAGCGGAAAAAAACAATCACGAAAAAAGAGACAAATAAAGAAAACAAAAAAAAACAAAAGAAAAAAATAATAATTAAAAGAAAACAAGAAAATACGAAAAGAAAAACAAAGAAGAAAAAAGGGAAAATATCATAAGAAAAAAAACAGAAAAAAAGGAAAAAGAAAAGAAAAAGAAAATTGCATTAACCCACATTCACACCTTCCCTCCACCCCTCCACCCCAACCCCCCCAACCCCCAACCCCCCCCTCACCGCTCCCCTCCTTGCCTTTGGGTACAGTCGGCCCCAAAAGTTCCCTTCCCTCCCGCCTCACTTCTTGTCAAAATACGACGCCCCCGCAGCAGTAAATACCTATGATTAAATTTGCACTTTAACGGCGGGCGTGAGAGGGCGGGTGTGTATGTGAGGTGTCGTGGGGGATGTTGAGGTGATAATGGAATGTTGTGAAAAGAGTAATGTTATGTAAATAGGGAAATATTGTGCACATAAGGGAACGTTATCTAAGTGTTGCAATAGCATGTAAATGGGGTAATGTTTTATATGTGTATATATATATATATATATATATATATATATATATATATATATATATATATATATATATATATATATATATATATATGTGCGTGTGTGTGTGTGTGTGTGTGTGTGTGTGTGTGTGTGTGTGTATGTGTGTGTGTGCGTAAATATATATATGTGTGTAAAAGGTAATATTATACAGATAAAGAAATATTATGTAAATAAGCCAGCGTTATCTATGTAACGCAATATCATTTAAATCGGGTAATGTTAAGTATATGAAAATAACTTTATGTAAATAAGAAAGCTTATCTGGCAGACGACCCCCGGGAATAATTGAAAAGTTAATTGCATATCTTTTACATGTCTTTACGTGGCGTTATATGAACTGATGGTGATGATGATGATGATTATGATGGTGATGGTGATGATGATGATTATGATGGTGATAGTGATGATGATGATGATGATTATGATGATGATGATGGTGATGGTGATGATGATTATGATGATTATGATGAAGATGATGATGATGATGATGATGATTATGATGGTGATGATGATGATGATGATTATGATGGTGATGATGATTATGATGATTATGATGGTGATGGTGATGGTGATGATGACGATGGTGATGATGATTATGATGAGGATAATGATGGTGATAGTGATGATTATGATGGTGATGGTGATGATGATGATGATGATGATGATGATGATGATGATGATGGTGATGGTGATGATGATTATGATGGTGATAGTGATGGTGATGATGACGATAGTGATTATGATGGTGATGATGATAATGATAATGATAATGTTAATGATAACAATACTAATAACAATATTCATGAAAATATTGCCAATAACGATGAAGATATAAACAACCATAACATGAAACCACCACCAACAACAACAACAGCAACAAAAAACAAAACAAAAAAACAACAACAACAGCAACAAAACCAAAGACAACAGCAATTACATTAACAACCATCAAGACCAACAACAATAACAACAACAACAGCAACAAAACCAAAAACAACAACAATAACATTAACAACCATCAAGAACAATAACAATAACAACTACAACTACAACAACAATAACATTAACAATCTTCAACAACAACAATAACAAACTACAACTACAACAACAATAAACTACGCTTACCTTATGCATTTTTCCTCCCCATTTGGCCCTGTACCCTAAGGCGGCACCCTCCACCCCCACCCCCACTGGCACCCCCCCCCCCCTTTCGCGCAAGTGCCATTAGGACCGGCCATTTAAGCCAGGGAGTTTCGGGCACTTTCAATGACGGAAAAAAGTGCGAGTGTAATAGAGTCGTAATATTCATTTTTTTTTCTTTTCTCTCTCTCTCTCTCTCTCTCTCTCTCTCTCTCTCTCTCTCTCTCTCTCTCTCTCTCTCTCTCTCTCTCTCTCTCTCTTTCTCTCTCTCTCTGTCTCTCTCTCTCTCTCTCTCTCTTTCTCTTGTTTCCCTTTGTCTTTTCTTTTGTTTTTTTGTTTTTTTTCTTCCTTTTTCGAAGTCTTTCAACCTCTTTTTTTTTCCTTTTTTCTTTCTTGTTTTGTTTTGTTTCTTCTGTTTTTTTTCCTCTCTTGTCTCTCTGTTTCTCTTTCTTTTCCTCCTCTTCCATCTTTCTCCTTCCTCTTCTTTCTTCTCTATTAAGTTTCTCCCACTTCCCACTTTCTTTTTTCCCATTTTTTCCTCTTTTCTGTTTCTTCCTCCTTCTCTTTCTCCCTTCTTTCTGTTTCTTCTCTTTTTCCCTCCTTTATGTCCCTCCCTCCTCCTCCTCCTTTCTCCTTATCTTTAATTTCTTCTATTCCTTCCTGTTTACTCTTCCTTTCCCTCTTCTCCTCCTCATTTTCCTCTCTTCTTCTTCGTTCTCTCCCCATTTCTCCTTTTCCCTCGTTTATCACTTTTTCCTTTTCTTTCCTCCACCTTCTCCCTCCTTCCTCTTCGGTCCTCTACATGTTCCTTTTCCTCTTATTTTTTTCTTATCATTATTGTCTTCTTCCTTCTCCCCTTCTCCTTCTCCTCCTCCTCTTCCTCCTCTTTTTCTCTTTCCTCCCTTTCCTCCTCCTCTTTCGTCCCTCCAATTTTCTCTTTCTATTCTTTTTTCTTATTTTCTTTTTTTCTGCTTTGCGAAAAGTTTGTTGAACTTCCCGCTGGCAATAATGGCGACCATTTTTATGCCTTTGATACGACTTCCCTCCCTTCTCCCTCCTCCCTTCCCCCACTGCCCCTCCCCTTCCCTTCTCCTTCGCTTCCCCACTCTCCTTTGCCCCTCCTTTTCTGATACCCCTTTCCCCTTTTCTCTCTCTTCTCTCTTCGCTGTTACCCTTTGCCACTTCCCCCTTTTCCCTTCTCCCCTTCCCTCCTCCTCCTTTCCCCTCACTTCCCTTACCCTTTCCCTTCCTTTTACCTCATTCCTCCTTCACCCTATCCTCTTCTCCCCTTTCCCCTCCTCTTCCCTCCTTCCCCCTTTTCCCTTCTTCCCTTCCCCTTCCCACAGGACCTCTTTCCTTTCACCTATCCTCCTTTTCCTTCTCCCTTCCCTTCTTCCCTTCCCCTCTCCCTCCCTCCTTCCCCCTAACCCCTTCTTCCCTTCCCCTTCCCTCTCCTCCTCCTTCCTTCCCCCTCTCCCATTCTCCCTTCCCCTTACCTCATCCCTGAGTGTATGCGGGCATGTGTATGTATGTAATTACATCCACATGAGCACACAACAATGGTAATGATAATATCAACAATGATAAAAAGGGAATAGAAGAATAATCATGATGAAGAGGATGATGATAAAGAATAATGAGGATAATCATAATCATAATAACATTACTAATAATAATGATAATGACAATACTAATACTAATAAGGATAATGATGATTATAATAATAACAACATTACTACTACTACTACTAATCATAATAATAATAACACCATTAATGATAATAATAGCAATAATAACAACAACACCATTAATGATAATATTAGTAATAATAATAACAACAACAACAACAACAACAACAATAACAATAATGATTAGGATAATAATAAATCCAACAAAAATAATACAAATATCGATAAAACCAAAAAGACAAAAAAATCCTAAGAATTAAGACCAAGAACGGAATTGAAGAACATTATACCACAAAGAATGTTTTAATATTAACATTCGTAATAATAAAAGTGTTTCTCACCCTCCACGCGCATTATAAAGAGATCGCTTCCTCATGAACTGAAATAAAATGTGTAAATGATCATAATGAATGAGAGAGGAAAGATATTTTATATGAAGAATGAATTAGAAAAGAAATAAATGAACAAAGAGTTGGTGAGATAGCCAGCGGTGTGGCTGGATGAGTGAAACTGGATTATTTATTTATACTTTGACACACACACACACACACACAGACACACACACACACAGACAAATACACACAGACATACACACACACACACACACGCACACACAGACAAATACATACACACACACACACACAGACACAGACAAATACACACACACACACACACGCACACACAGACAAATACATACACACACACACACACAGACACAGACAAATACACACACACACACACACAAACACACACAAATATAAATACCAGTACATAGAGAAACAAAAGGATACTGTGTATGATGAAGAATGAAAATGGCGCCAACTGTTTGTGCAATAAAATGCGTCGGTTTTCCCGCGATATGAGGCGTAAATTCTGGTAATAAACAAAATGGCAAGTGAACATTACAGAGAATATTCGCGGCATATTTCAATTTTCGTCTCATTATATTTCCTCCCGTTCCAACAAGGGATTTTCTCTTATACGACAACGCATAAAAAATATAGATACCAGAAATAGGAAAGAAACAAAAAATATAAGAACATCAACCCGAACAAAAGAGCATCGGGCATAAGGATTCGGATAAAGAGATCAAACGCTCTTCCCAGTGCCTCGCAGCGGAGACGTGTGGGCCTCGATCCCCCTTCGCTGCCCGCGTTCGAAGGGCCTCACGGGACTTGGAAAACGACCTTCGGAGACGCGTAAGCTCGCAAGATCAGACGAAAGAATCCCCTGGTCTGTTCAGCGCCGACGAAGGGAGAGGAGAGAGAGCAAAGGAGAGGTCTGGCAGGATCGGGGATGTTGATTCTTGTCTCGTCGGTTGTAAAGTATTAAGGGATCTGGAGGCCGGGAAGGGAGACGGACTTATTTTTTTATTTCTTGTTTTTTATTTCTTTTTTTATCTTGTGTTTTTTTTTTCCCTTGATTCCATCTTGTGTGTTTGTTTGTTTCTATTCGTTTACTTATTCGTACACCCGTTTATCTATTCACAAAATTTCATTTATTCATATATTCGTATATTTATCTACTGATGTATCTATTAGTCGGTTATTTATCTTTCTCGTACGTATAGCAAATAAAATAAACAGAGAAAAGATGGAATAAAGAACAGTCACAGCAACAAATAAAAGAAATCAGTACAAAATCAAAGACGAAAAACAACATCAACAAAAAAGTAAACTAAATTCCGCTGAAAAAAATTAGATTTCCGAACTCGAAACTTATCCTCAACTTTCGTCCTTTTCTATATTTCATGATCCTCTGTCGTACTTTATATCCCTTCATTTCACTCCCCATAGCTGCCATCAACCCAATAAGTATCAGCCGTAAAAATGGCACTTAATGAACACCACTTGCAGCTTCCTTCCATAAGTAATGCAAGAGAAACAGTAATTTTTTTTTTTTCTTCTCGGAACTTGGAGCAAAAAGCAAGAGAAACAGTAATTTTTTTTTCTCCTCTTTGGAACTTGGAGCAAAAAGCGTCCCTTTGGCGTCCTGGGAGACGAAATATCTAGACAGTAATGGCTCGAGTACTTTGGACAGTTCTTCTCATTTTCCTTAGCCTTCTTGCCCACTCGCCCCCTCTTACCTTCCCCTACCCTTATTCCTGTTCCTTTTCTTCACTTTCTTGTATTCTTCTTCTCTGTTTCTCCCTTTCTCCTTACCTTCCCCTACCCATCTTCATGTTTTCTTTTTCACTTTCCTGTACTCTTCTTCCCTCTTTCTCCCTTTCTCCTTACCTTCCCCTACCCTTATTCCTGTTCGTTTCTTCACTTTCTTGTACTCTTCTTCGCGCCCCCTTCCGTTCTCCAAGTTATATTCTTTCCCCCTTTCTCCTTATTCTTCTGGTTCTACAAATTCCTGACCTTCTCTTTCCCCCCACTCTTTCTACCCTCTTTCTTGTCCTCTGCTTCCGCTATTTCTACTTCTTTCCCCAGTCCATACCCCTACCTTCCCGCTTTCCTCTCCCCCTCCCCTCTTCCCTACTTTCTTTACTTCTCCTATTCTCCCTCTCCTACCCCCTACCTCCTAGTCCCTTTCCTACTCTCCTAAACCCCTCTCCTCTCCCTTTGTACCCTCTTCCCTCTTTTCTAACCCAATCCTCCTCCTCCCTATCCTCTTCCTTCTGCACTACCCCCCTCCTTCTGCCTTTCCCTACACCCTCCCCACTCTCCCCTTCCCCCTCCCCTTCCACCGCTCTTTCCCTACCCCCAATTTCTCCTTCACTGTAACCTCTCCCCATTCCCCCAATCTTCCCCTCCCCTTCTTGCCCTACTTTTCCTACCCTTTCCCTTCCCCTTACCCCCTCCCTCTCCTCCACTCTCCCAAACCCCTCTTCCCCTCACCCTCACTCTCTCTCCCCCTACTTTCCCTTCTCTGTACCCTCACCCCAGTCCCCCAATCTCCCCCTCCCCTTCTTGCCCTACTTTTCCTACCCTTTCCCTTCCCCCTACCCCCTACCCTCTCTCCTCCACTCTCCCAAACCACTCTTCCCCCTCACTCTCACTCTCTGCCCCCCCTACTTTCCCTTTCTCTGTACCCTCACCCCAGTCCCCCAATCTCCCTCCCTTCTCTTGCCCTACTTTTCTTATCCCTTCCCTTCCCCCTTACCCCCTACCCTCTCCTCCACTCTCCCAAACCCCTCTTCCCCCTCACCCTCACTCTCCCCTACCCCCTACCCCCCTTCCCTATCCCCAAGTCTCTCGCAAAAAAACTGGAAACCACTTTTCCATTTTCCTTTTTTTTAGGAGTGTCTCAGATCAGAGTCTTCAGTACACCGGATGTGTTCTGGGAGCCAAAGTACTCAAAGATCTCGAGGTTCCGTCTTTCAGGTTCCATCTTCACAGAGGACGTCTTCTCGGTGGCGCAATCTGGACTTTTGTCGGGCTTTTTCTTGGATGGAATTTCTCTGGCTCTATGTCGGGGAGTAATCTAAGGTTTTGGGAAATTTTACTGAAAATTTGACACACTTAAATGTAAATGTGTGCTCACAATAACCCCCCTCACACAGACACAAACACACACACACATACACACACAAACAGATATATAAACACACACATACACATATATATACACACAAACACACACACACATACACATATATATACACACAAACACACACAGACATACACATATATATACACACAAACACACACACACATACGCACATACACATACATATACACACAAACACACACACACATACGCACATACACATATATATACACACAAATACACACACACACACACACACACACACACACACACACACACACACACACACACACA
>NC_091568.1:968148-970648 GCF_042767895.1 Penaeus vannamei
ACATAAAAATAAATTCCCCCCAAAATTCCTATATTTCCCGTATCTTCTCCCTCTCTCTCCCTCTCCCTCCCTCCCTCCTTCCCTCCTTCCCTCCCTCCCTCCCTCCCTTCCTCCCTTCCTCCCTTCCTCCCTTCCTCCCTTCCTCCCTCCTTCCCTCCTTCTTACTTTACGGGAAACAGCTGACACAAAGTCTCTTCTGTAAATCAAACGCAGACAAAGTGGCGCCGAGCTGGCATTGCAAAAGTTGCATGCACCTTGCAGTCCCTCGAGGTCAGAGGCGGGGATCCTGTTACTCCTGTGGGGGTCCTTGTTGCTGTAGCTGTCTGTTTTGGCTGTCTGTTTGTGTCTGTTTGGTTGGCTCTCTTTCTTTCTCTGTCTTTCTTTCTTTCTTTCTCTCTTTCTCTCTGTCTTTATCTCTCTCTCTCTCTCTCTCTCTCTCTTTCTTTCTCTCTCTCTCTCTCTCTCTCTCTCTCTCTCTCTCTCTCTCTCTCTCTCTCTCTCTCTCTCTCTCTCTCTCTCTCTCTCTCTCTCTCTCTCTCTCTCTCACTCTCCCCCTATATCTCTATATATCTATCTATCTGTATCTTTCATACTCTCAGTTTCTCTCTCTCTTTCTCCCTCCCCTCTCTCTCTCTCTCTTTCTCCCTCCCTCTCTCTCTCTCTTTCCTCTCTCTCTGTCTCTCTCTCTCTCTCTCTCTCTCTCTCTCTCTCTCTCTCTCTCTCTCTCTCTCTCTCTCTCTCTCTCTCTCTCTCTCTCTCTCTCTCTCTCCCTCCCTCCCTCCCTCCCTCCCTCCCCCTCTCTCTCTTTCTCTCAATAGCATTGGTTCTCTCACTTGATCCAATTCCGTTGCCACTGGAGGACAAAAGGTCAAATTATCAACCGACCAACGTGTCAAAGGAGACAATGAGGTGACTTCAATGACCTGACTTCAGCGGTCGAGGATTCTTGACCCGATATCATGAGCCCTTTTTTCGACAAGCCACGTCTTCGAGCTCTTGTTTCCGTGACATCGGGAGACAAACATTATGTGTAGGTGTGTGTGTGTGTGTGTGTGTGTGTGTGTGTGTGTGTGTGTGTGTGTGTGTGTGTGTGTCTGTCTGTCTGTCTCTTTGTCTGTCTGTCTGTCTGTCTCTCTCTCTCTCTCCTCTCTTTCCTCTCCCTCTCTCTGTATGTGTGTGTGTCTGTGTCCGTCTGTCTGTCTCTCTCTCTCTCTCTCTCTCTCTCTCTCTCTCTCTCTCTCTCTCTCTCTCTCTCTCTCTCTCTCTCTCTCTCTCTCTCTCTCTCTCTTTCACAGGCACAGACAAACAAACATTCGAAACAGAGATCACAGTACTTTCATTATCAACTCTTTCAGGTTCAGGAAGAAGAAGAAGAAGAAGAAGAAGAAGAAGAGAGAGAGAGAGAGAGAGAGAGAGAGAGAGAGAGAGAGAGAGAGAGAGAGAGAGAGAGAGAGAGAGAGAGAGGAAGGAAGGGAGGGAGAAAGCGAGAGAAAGAGGAGAGAGAGACAGAGACAGAGAAAGAGAAAAAATGAAAAAAAATCGCTCTTCTGTGTGGAACAAATAATGAACTTCAGCGTGGAATACAATATACATGTTCTGTAACTGAATAATTAACCATGAGGTAGTAATTACTGCAACAGAAGGTGCAATCAACCTTTGAAAAGATCTTAATGGTGGTAGTGGTATCAGCACCAGTATTAGTAGCAGGTATATAATAGGTATTAGTTGCATTATCAACCAGAAGTAATTAGGGAGGGCATACCTCCGCCAAGGCAATAGGACCACTGATGCAAAAAAAAAAAAAAAAAAAAAAAAAAAAAAAAAAAATCACACTTGAAGAATTACATGAAAATCAGCTGTTTCTCAAGTCCACTGGCGACGCCCGTGTTTCCTCATCTCGCATTGCTCATGAATTCTTTACGAAATTCTTGGCTCCTGGATTTAATGGCATCTAAGTCGGGCTAAGACGCACCTCTGAGAAGGTTTCATAACTTCTTGAGTTATCTTGCTAACCAGCTGACCAACAAACTAACCAACTCTATCATAGTCATAACCTCCTTGGCGGAAGTTGTTATAACCGTGACGATTATAACGTTGACATTTAAACCCAGCTAATAAATTTGATAACAATATCATCGATTAAAATAACGATTATAATAATGGTAATAAAGATAAATGATAATAGTAATAATAATAATAATAATAATAATAATAAATAATAGTAATAATAGCAATAATAGAAAAGCTGAATAATGATAATAATAATAAAGATAATAATAATGATAAGGATAATAATAATGATAAAGATAACAATACTAAGAAAGATGATAATAATAGTAAAGATGATTATGGAAAAAATAATAAAGATAATAAAACTATGGAGGAAACGAACAATTATTATTTCATCCACACGACATAAAATTAATTCTTCTTCTTTCGCTATATTTCCAAACACTGCAGTCTTCCACCCTGTCTGGAATATTTCTTAATAATTCTGACA
>NC_091568.1:980648-983148 GCF_042767895.1 Penaeus vannamei
GCGGAGGGAGGATGGAGGGGGGAGGGAGGAGGATGGAGGAGGGCGGAGGAGGGAGGAGGGAGGAGGGTGGAGGGAGGAGGAGGAGGGTGGAGGGAGGAGGAGGGAGGAGGAGGGTGGAGGGAGGAGAGAGGAGGGAGGAGGAGGAGGGAGGAGGAGAAGAAGAAGAAGAAGAAGAAGAAGAGGAGGAGGAGGAGGAGAAGAAGAAGAAAAAGAGGAAGAGGAGATGGAGGAGGAGGAGAGGGAAAATGAAGAGTAAAAGTAAGAAGAAAAGGAAGAGAAGAACAAAGCGAGGAAATAAGAAAGGAGGAAATGAAGAAACGTAGGGGAAAGAAAGGAAGAGAAAGGCGAAGAAATGAGGAAATTGGAGAAAGGACAAGGACGGGAAAAAGAGGAGGGAGAAGTGAAGGAGAAGGGAGAGGAAGAAAAGAGGAAGGAAGGAAGGGAGAGAGACAAAGTATAGGAGCAAAAAGGGAATAGGAAGACAAGAAAGAAAAAAATAGAGAAACAAGAGGAAAACAAAAATAACGAAGGATGAAGAAAAGGACGAATACAAAAACAAACAAACAAGAACAAAAACAGAGAAACTGAACGAGAAAAAGAGGAAAAAGGGAGAAGGGGGAGCGGAGTCAGAGAGGGAGGGGAATGGGGGGTGAGGAAGGAGGAGGTGGTGCGGGGGGGGGGGGTTAGGGGATCGTGTCAGCCCTCTGTCAGTGTCATAAACGTCAAGGGAGATTCAAGGGCGCGACGAGACAGGTCGTGGAAGCAGCCTCTCTCTTCCGGAAGATGCGAGAAGACACGAACTACACTCGGGGATATGTCTCGTTGAGGAAAGGGTGGAGAGATAGATAGATAGATGGAAGAGAGAGGGTGGGAGGGAGGGAGAGGGAGGGAGAGAGAGAGAGATAGGGAGAGAAGGAGGGGTAGGGAGGGAGAGAGAGAGGGAGAGGGAGGGGGTAGGGAGGGAGAGAGAAAGAGAGAGAGAAGGAGAGAGAGAGAGAGAGAGAGAGAGAGAGAGAGAGAGAGAGAGAGAGAGAGAGAGAGAGAGAGAGAGAGAGAGAGAGAGAGAGAGAGAGAGGGAAGGAGGGAGAGAGAGAGAGCGAGAGAGAGAGAGAGAGACAGAGAGAGACAGAGAAACAGAGAGAGAGAGAGAGAGAGACAGAGAGAGAGACAGAGACAGAGACAGAGACAGAGAGAGACAGATACAGAGACAGAGACAGAGACAGAGACAGAGACAGAGACAGAGACAAAAAACAGAGACAAAAACAGAGCCAGAGAAAAAACAGAGTAAGAGAAACAGAAAACCCGAGAGCATAAGAGAGATCGAGTCAGACAGACAGACAGACAGACAGACAGACAGAGAGCGAGGACATTCGGACATTTAAACCCGCGGCTGATAATGGAAGGCAGACACCGCACTTGACAGGCCAGCGGGAAATTCCACATGACGCCGTATTGTTACCTGGATGTAGTGATGGCTGGACGCGAGGTCGTGTTTTGGAGTGCATGGCCAGGAGGGAAGAGGGAGGGATAGAAAGGGAGGGAAGAGGGAGGGATAAAAAGGAAGTGGAGAGGGAGGGAAGGGGGAGGGATAGAAAGGGAGGGAAGAGGGAGGGATAGAAAGGGAGGGAAGAGGGAGGGATAAAAAAGGGGGGGAAGAGGGAGGGATAGAAAGGGAGATGGGATTGGACGAAGAGGAAGAGAGGAAGTGGGAAGAACGGTCAGGAGGGAAGAGGGATGGATAGGAAAGGGAGGGATAGAAAGGGAGTGGAGAGGGAGGGATAGGAAAGGGAGGGAAGAGGAAGGGATAGAAAGGGAGTGGAGAGGGAGGGATAGAAAGGGAGGGAAGAGGGAGGGATAGAAAGGGAGGGAAGAGGGAGGGATAGAAAGGGAGGGATAGAAAGGGAGATGGGATTGGACGAAGAGGAAGAGAGGAAGTGGGAAGAACGGTCAGGGAGGGAAGAGGGATGGATAGGAAAGGGAGGGATAGAAAGGGAGTGGAGAGGGAGGGATAGGAAAGGGAGGGAAGAGGAAGGGATAGAAAGGGAGTGGAGAGGGAGGGATAGAAAGGGAGGGAAGAGGGAGGGATAGAAAGGGAGGGAAGAGGGAGGGATAGAAAGGGAGGGATAGAAAGGAGATGGGATTGGACGAAGAGGAAGAGAGGAAGTGGGAAGAACGGTCAGGAGGGAAGAGGGATGGATAGGAAAGGGAGGGATAGAAAGGGGAGTGGGAGAGGGAGGGATAGGAAAGGGAGGGAAGAGGAAGGGATAGAAAGGGAGTGGAGAGGGAGGGATAGAAAGGGAGGGAAGAGGGAGGGATAGAAAGGGAGGGAAGAGGGAGGGGATAGAAAGGGAGGGATAGAAAGGGAGATGGGATTGGACGAAGAGGAAGAGAGGAAGTGGGAAGAACGGTCAGGAGGGAAGAGGGATGGATAGGAAAGGGGAGGGATAGAAAGGGAGTGGAGAGGGAGGGATAGGAAAGGGAGGGAAGAGGAAGGGATAGA
>NC_091568.1:988148-993148 GCF_042767895.1 Penaeus vannamei
AGAGAGAGAGAGAGAGAGAGAGAGAGAGAGAGAGAGAGAGAGACGTAGAGAGAGAAAGAGAGAGAGAGAAAGAAAGAGAGAGAGAGAGAGAGAGAGAGAGAGAGAGAGAGAGAGAGAGAGAGAGAGAGAGAGAGAGAGAGCGACAGAGAGCGAGAGAGAGAGAAAGATAGACATAGAAAAAGAAAGAGAGAGAGAGAGAGAGAGAGAGAGAGAGAGAGAGAGAGAGAGAGAGAGAGAGAGAGAGAGAGAGAGAGAGAGAGAGAGAGAGAAAGAGAGAGGGAGAGAGAGAGAGAGAGAGAGAGAGAGAGAGAGAGAGAGAGAGAGAGAGAGAGAAAGAGAGAGATAGACATAGAGAACGAAATAGAGAGAGAGGGGGAAGACAGAGACAGAGACAGACAGGCAGACAGAGCGAAGTGAGAGAAATAGAAAGAAAGAGAGCGAGAGCGAGAGACAGACAGCCAGAGAGGGCTCCGCCAGGGCACCGTTGGGGCGAGTGGTCATAGAGATGATAATAAACCTTTCTTTAGATCGAAAAGTTCGTGTTGTTTACACCGTTTGCGTCGGCTGCACCACGGAAGTTTATTTGTTTATTTGTTTGTGTTTTTGTGTATTTTTAGTGGCCTGTATTTTAGTTTATTTGTTTATTTGTTTGTGTTTTTGTGTATTTTTAGTGGCCTGTATGTTAGTTTATTTGTTTGTGTTTTTGTGGGAAGTATTTTTAGTGGCCTGTAAGTTAGTTTATTTGTTTATTTGTTTGTGTTTTTGTGAGAAGTAATTTTTAGTGGCCTGTATGTTAGTTTGTTTGTCTATTTGTTTGTTTTTGTGTATTTTTAGTGGCCTGTATGTTAGTTTATTTGTTTGTGTTTTTGTGAAAAGTATTTTTAGTGGCCTGTATGTTAGTTTATTTGTTTGTGTTTTTGTGAAAAGTATTTTTAGTGGCCTGTATGTTAGTTTATTTGTTTGTGTTTTTGTGAAAAGTATTTTTAGTGGCCTGTATGTTAGTTTATTTGTTTGTGTTTTTGTGAAAAGTATTTTTAGTGGCCTGTATGTTAGTTTATTTGTTTATTTGTTTGTGTTTTTGTGAGAAGTAATTTTTAGTGGCCTGTATGTTAGTTTATTTGTATATTTGTGTATTTTTAGTGGCCTGTATTTTTGTTTATTTGTTTATTTGTTTATTTGTTTGCGTTTTTGTGGGAAGTATTTTTAGTGGCCTGTATGTTAGTTTATTTGTTTATTTGTTTGTGTTTTTGTGTATTTTTAGTGGCCTGTATGTTAGTTTATTTGTTTATTTGTTTGTGTTTTTGTGAGAAGTATTTTTAGTGGCCTGTATGTTAGTTTATTTGTTTATTTGTTTGTGTTTTTGTGTATTTTTAGTGGCCTGTATTTTATCGTGGTACTATTCGTCTGTTTGTTATTTCGTGTTTGGTGATTCAAATTGTGAATTTATTAAAGATAGATCATGTTATATAATAAGTGATATTTATGATTTTCATGTAATTGTTCTTAGTGTTCAGGAAATGTGATATAAGTGTTGTGTTAATGATAAGTCTTATTAAAATGTCATTCCTAGTTGTATTACATTATACTGACATTATCAATAAAAGAAATATTGATAATAATGACGATCGTATGTAATATTAACTTGTCTAAAATTAAGAATATAATATTCAATTCACATTTAACGAGGGAAAAAAGATACAAAATAATAAAAGTTTCTATTTCCGTAATCAAATATCATATAAACACAATATCACTTTGAATGAAATCAGATAACACACAGCATTAGGAAGAGTCAATTATGTTAATAAATATACTGACAGCAGAGGATGATAAGAATAGGAATATTCATAACAGGGCTTATTTATAATTGCAGTTGCAGAGGTCAAGAAGCTTACTGCAATGTCCTATCATGGTCCTCTGAGACACTCTTAATGAATTGTAACAGTTGTTATGCAAGTAGTTATGGTTAATGGGTGCGTATGTGTGCATGTGTGTGTGTTTGTGTGTGTGTGTGTGTGTGTGTGTGTGTGTGTGTGTGTGTGTGTGTGTGTGTGTGTGTGTGTGTGTGTGTGTGTGTGTGTGTGTGTGTGTGTGTGTGTGTGTGTGTGTGCGCACGCGTATGTATGTATGTATGTATGTATGTATGTATGTATGTACGTATGTGTGTGTGTGTATGTATGTATGTATGTGTGCATGTATGTATGTATGTATTTATACGACTCATGCTACTTGCCATTCTTAGTTCAAACATACATACGATGCATTAATTACGCATCATGATGAAAATCAGAAAGAAGGGAAAACTACAAATTAAAAAACAGAAAAGAGAAAAAAAAGAAAAGAAAGATCAATAGTGACACCATCTGCAACGGGTCAATGTTCTTGCAATATTGACCTGCAGTGACAATAGTTTAGAATTATTGGTTAGGATGCCGCCATGTTCAAGAGAATAGACCTTTTTTTCCTTTTTTCTCTTTTTTTTTGGGGGGGGAGAGAAGAGGGTTTAACTGCTGGAAAATGCGAGGCCACTGTTATTTCAGCGAAGTTTTAGGTCATGCCTTTGTTGGTAGGGAGTGTGTGTGGGTGAGAGAGAGAGAGATAAAGACAGAGAGAGAGAGAGAGAGAGAGAGAGAGAGAGAGAGAGAGAGAGAGAGAGGGAGAGAGAGAGAGAGAGAGAGAGAGAGAGAGAGAGAGAGAGAGAGAGAGAGAGAGAGAGAGAGAGAGAGAGAGAGAGAGAGAGGGGGGGGGGAGGAGGGAGAGAGAGAGAGAGAGACGAGTCAACTCAATTCCATATTATGTTTAAACAAATCGTAATTTTAGATGTTCCATTACTTTTTTTTAATAATTTCTAATGCATTCAAGATGAGAGTTTCTGATATCGTGTGGTAATTTATGCGTGAGGCAATGTGGTCATACATATCAATCATTGCCAAGTGCTACTCTCGCGGCAAAGTTGTAATTCTTAACTTTTCTAAAATTGAACGTCGAACCTCATATATTTGAGTTGTCGTTTCAGTAGAATTTTATTTTTATATGGCTTGGATGATGTACCCATTGTTTTTTTTTTTTTTTTTTTTTTTTTTTGTAATACTATCAACATAAGGGACTTAAATGCTATTTATATGTCTATGTGTATTATATATTTTGGTAGCAGCGTTTAAATCTTATGGCCATGTCTTCAGGAATTTTTAGCAATGTTTTGGCAACTCCCTATTAAAATACTTTGTGTTTTATTCGATTTAATTGCGAAGCCAATGATGTTAAAATGTTCTTTAGCTTGAGCCAGTTTCTATTGTTTTTTTAATCAACTAAACTAGGTTGTTTACGTAAGAACTATGGGGAAATTATGAATCATCGATGTGTTGAACAAGAAGGCAGGTTTGAGCTACGGTCGACGGGTGGTTTCCGAATATTGTGAACAGGATCGGGCCTAATGGAGGTCCTTGAGGAACGGCGAAGGACACGGTTCTGTTTATATTTCCTCATGACTTGACTAAGTGTCAATATGTATCGATTTTAATTGAGTAGTGTACTTGTAAGATTTCGTGGTTGACACTATCGAAAGACTTAGATAAATCACACAATGCATTGAGCATTTGTACTAATTTGTTTTTTCTGAAATTCTTAGTCATCTTTGCATATAGCCTGTTTAAATAGACGTTTAGATCACTAAAGATGAATAAACGTTTCTTTTTGAATTACTTTCTAAAAAAAATGCAATAATGATGCTTTAGAGACTGCCTTTACAATAAATGACGGACTCATAGCGCTTTGGACAACAACCCAAATATCCTCTACATTTGCAGACTACAGAATAGTTCTACTGAAAATTGACAAAAAACCACTTGACATAGGCCTATGTGAAAACCTACATGAAATACCATGATTTCAATCCATTACGAGCATTTCTTTATTATCAAAATGCCCAAGGAGAGACTGTGCGTTAAGGTGGGTCTATTTTTAGCACTTGTGATCTGACAGTCGATCTTACTGACAGCAGCGCCTTGTCAAACCCTCTGATCACGACTCTACTTGTTTCTGTTAAAAAAGCAAAAGAAAAAAAAAACACTTTGACAATCTTTGGCAAGGCATACGAGTTTAAAATTAGCCCAGTCTTTTTTTCTCGGCCTCGTACAGTTACCGTACAACCAGCATAGTAGTCATGAATGGTTTTTGCTTTGCTCGCTCTTACACTTACTACCTTTTCATAAGCGTCTGTGGGTTGTTCTTTGATGTCTTCTTTTGTGTCTGGGTGACGACTTGTGAAGCAGATTTATTTCAATTCGAGAGAGAGAGAGGGGGGAGGAGGGAGAGAGAGAGAGAGAGAGAGAGAGAGAGAGAGAGAGAGAGAGAGAGAGAGAGAGAGAGAGAGAGAGAGAGAGAGAGAGAGAGAGAGAGAGAGAGAGAGAGAGAAGAGAAGAGAAGAGAAGAGAATGACAAGAAAAGAGGAGAGAGAATAAAAGAAGAAAAGAGAGAGGGTAGAGAGAGAGAGAGAGAGAGAGAGAGAGAGAGAGAGAGAGAGAGAGAGAGAGAGAGAGAGAGAGAGAGAAAGAGAGAATCGACGGTTCTTCGTTTGCGTGTGTTTGAATATGTTTGACGGTCCTTCGACGGTCCACAGAGCCATCGCAAAATCGGCGTAGAAGGGGGGGGGGTGTAAAGTTTTAAATTTGCCGACAAAAGGACGAGGTAACTGGGTGTCGTAATAATAATAATAATAATAATAATAATAATAATAATAATAATAATAATAATAATAATAATAATAATAAAGGGTTTAATAAGTAGTTATAGTTACAAAGGTAAAATTGTTACTTTACAAAGTTATCATTGAAGTGTCTAATACAATAGGGTATGGTGGACAGATATTATCCGGATGTATGAAACTTTGTTTAGTCGTTAAGAATTTTAAAAAGCATTGCTCAGCCTTCTTTTACAACTATTGTTCTTGTTTTGTAATTTGCTTTGCGCTTATTTGGGGATTCGAATTTTTAGGTATTTGC
>NC_091568.1:998148-1000648 GCF_042767895.1 Penaeus vannamei
TGTGTGGAGGGGTGGGGGTAGGGGTAAGGTGGGCGTGTGGGGGGGTGTGTGTGTGTGTGTGTCTGTGTGTGTGTGTGTGTGTGTGTGTGTGTGTGTGTGTGTGTGTGTGTGTGTGTGTGTGTGTGTGTGTGTGTGTGTGTGTGTGTGTGTGTGTGTGTGTGTGTGTTTTGTGTGTGTGTGTGTGTGTGTGTGTTGGAAGGTGTTTTATCTATTTGTTAATTTATGTAGGTGTAGATGTATAGATGAAGGAGGGAGGAAAAGGAGGAGAGGAGAGAGCAAGAGAGTGAGAGAGAAAGAGAGAGAGAAAGAGAGAGAGAGAGAGAGAGAGAGAGAGAGAGAGAGAGAGAGAGAGAGAGAGAGAGAGAGAGAGAGAGAGAGAGAGAGAGAGAGAGAGAGAGAGAGAGAGAGAGAGAGAGAGAGAGAGAGAGAGAGAGAAAGGGGAGAGTGCAATGAAAAAAACAGGGGTAGAGAGAAAGAGAAAGAGAGAGAGAGAGAGAGAGAGAGAGAGAGAGAGAGAGAGAGAGAGAGAGAGAGAGAGAGAGAGAGAGAGAGAGAGAGAGAGAGAGAGAGAGGGGGGGGAGAGTGCAATGAAGAAAAAACAGGGGTAGAGAGAAAGAGAAAGAAAGAGAAAGAGAGAGAGAGAGAGAGACTCATTAACTATTAATCATAACATCAAACATGTACTGTACTACCAAAGTGCACAGCATTTCCAAATTAGTAATTTAATCCTTAGTTATGGCATGTTTTAAAATTCCCCCACAAACTCTCGTATTGTGAATAACTTAACACCAAATCAAAAACTTATAAACCAAAAGAAATTTAGAAATCCCAAAAAACGGATTACGGAGAAAAAAAATCCACTCCATTTATAGGCCTATTTCCTCAATCATAAACTCACTTTCATAACCTTTCGCATAAGGTATAAACTCCCTTAAAAACAACCAAACTTCCCTGTTATTGTTTATTTTTTAATTCTTTTTGTAGCGTGCCCAGTATGTACACTCTCGTGATGTACTGTACTTCACTAGTACAATATATCTAGCTCACACACTGTTTGTTTCGAAACCTCCTGTTCTTATTTTAACTACTGCACGTGTCCTGTGTACCCAGACACGTGGTTGTAGCGTCCTGCCCTTGGGACTGAGACAAAGGTACTGGAGAATGACGTTTTTATTTGTTTATTCCCTTGTATTAAAATGGCGTAGAAGATAAATGGATTGATTGGCTTATTAAATGGTGAATATGTTTAATTATAGTGATTGAGTGATAGACTTTTGAGCATGAGTGATATTACAACTGAATAGCATAAGTGGTTCATGATATGCTGATATATAGTGAATGAAAGAGAGATCCAAGTATGAATGAATTAATCAATAAAGGATATAAAACGGAAAATGAGTGGTTATCATAAAGAATGGATGAAATGTAGGGGTGACTTTCTTATTTCTCGTGAAAACAAAAATTCTGGAAACCTTGCCGCAGCCTCGCCGACCTCGGATTATGCTTAAAAGTCTTCTTTGTGTCTGCGTTTTTTAAAATATGGAGACTTAAGGAGGGACTTAGGAAAAGTTTATGCACAGGGAAAGAAAGGAAAGAGTGAGAGAGAGTTAAAGCAAAAAAAAAAAAAAAAAAAAAAGAGAGAGAGAGAAAGAAAATGCAGCTTTTGCCAAATCATTTTTCGAACGCTGAAAAATAAAATCACCAGACGAATAAATAATTTATACACACCATCTCTTAAACAGCACGAGGATCATAAAAGAAAAAAAAGGAAATGGTTCTCAAAAAAAAGTGAAATTCGGAAAAGTGAAAATTCTACGTTCAGATTTCTTTGCATATGATAATTCCCGTGACTGTGGAGCGGCCATATCTCTGCACTAATGTAAAACTTTTCTGATATTCCGAAAATCTTGTGATCCGATTTTTTCATGTATATTCCTCGCTGTCTCTATACTCTTTGCCAGAATTGCTAAGTGGAATTTTGGTGAAATTATGACGGTAGCAAAAGTTTGGAGGGTGAAAGGGAGAGGGAGAAGTAGGGGGGAGGGGGTAGGGAGAAGTAGGGAGAGAGGGGAGGGGGATGGGAGGGGGAGAGGTAGAGGTAGAGAGAGAGAGAGAGAGAGAGAGAGAGAGAGAGAGAGAGAGAGAGAGAGAGAGAGAGAGAGACAGAGAGAGAAAGAGAGAGAGGGGGAGGGAAGGAGGGAGGAAGGGAGAGAGAGAGAGAGAGAGAGGAGAGAGAGAGAGAGAGAGAGAGAGAGAGAGAGAGAGAGAGAGAGAGAGAGAGAGAGAGAGAGAGAGAGAGAGAGGAGAGAGAGAGAGAGAGAGAGAGAGAGAGAGAGAGAGAGGAGAGAGAGAGAGAGAGAGAGAGAGAGAGAGAGAGAGAGAGAGAGAGAGAGGAAGAGGAAGAGGAAGAGGAAGAAGACGAAGAAAAAGAAGAAGAAGGAGGAGGAGGAGAGAGAGAGAAGGGGAGGCAAATAAAATATACAATGGAAGGTTGCACGTA
>NC_091568.1:1005648-1018148 GCF_042767895.1 Penaeus vannamei
TCTCTCTCTCTCTCTCTCTCTCTCTCTCTCTCTCTCTCTCTCTCTCTCTCTCTCTCCTCCCGTCCCCTCACGCGGTCAAATTCTTTCAGAATAAACTTGCTAAAGACACATCCTGACTCACAAGTGGCATGTGAAGCCTGCTGTGAAGCCAACAGGTGTGAGATGGATAAACATGTTCAAGACAAGATACTTGAAATCGTCTGCATTGTACCGAAGCCTTTGTATCCAAGTCGGTTTCTATTAATGGTAAATGCAGTGTGAGAGAGAGGAAGAGGGAGAAGAGAGAGAGAGAGAGAGGGAGGGAGGGAGGGAGGGAGGGAGGGAGGGAGGGAGAGAGAGAGAGAGAGAGAGAGAGAGAGAGAGAGAGAGAGAGAGAGAGAGAGAGAGAGAGAGAGAGAGAGAGAGAGAGAGAGAGAGAGAGAGAGAAAGGGGGAGACAGAGGGGGGGAGACAGAGAGAGAGGGGGGGAGGTGAGTATCCAATTCACTGATTGCGTTTTTATCGTCCAGTGTAGAATACATATTGAATCCTGATACCTAACGCCGGTCCGACACACACACACGCACAAGCAAGCACACACTCACACAAACATATATTCACTCACTTACACAACACGAACAAACACACACACACACACACACACACACACACACACACACACACACACACACACACACACACACACACACACACACACACACACACACACCCACACACGTACACACTTTCCCCATCGTCATCATTCTCACACTAACTTCTCGAACAAATTACATTATGACAAGTCTTCCTCCCAGTCCTCATGAGATCAGCTGATGACCCTAGAAAGACTTTAAAAAAATAATAATAATAAGTATAACCCGCTCATTCGTAGAAACACATGAAGAGATAGTTAACATTTTTTGTTTTTAAATATTTCGATTCCTGTTATAAATCAATTCGTTTAGAAATTCTAGAAAAAGGTTGTATGATTGCTAACTGCTCGTTTTATCACATGTAATTTAAGTCTGTGGTTATGTCCGTTTTATTTCGCTTAATTGGTGAAGGTACATTCAGTTAGACGAAGCCGCAACATACTGAAAATTTCATCGGAAGCAAGCGAGGCACACGAGGCCATGTGGTGCAGTGTGGGAGAGGGAGAGAGAGAGAGAGAGAAGGGGGGGGATGGAAGAGAGGGAAGGAGGGAGAGAGAGGGGGGGAAGATAGAGGGAGAGAGAGGAGGGAGGAAGAGAGGGAGGGAGGTAGAGAGGGAGGGAGGGGGGAGAGAGGAAGGGAGGGAGGGAGGAAGAGAGGGAGGGAGGAAGAGGGGAAGAGAGGAAGGGAGGGAGGGGGTTGAGGAAGAGAGGGAGGGAGGTAGAGAGGGAGGAGGTAGAGAGGGAGGGAGGAAGAGAGGTAGAGAGGGAGGGGAGGAAGGAAGAGAGGGAGGGAGGTAGAGAGGGAGGGAGGAAGAGAGGGAGGGAGGAAGAGAGGGAGGGAGGTAGAGATGGAGGGAGGAAGAGAGGGAGGTAGAGAGGTAGAGAGGAGGGAGGGAGGAGAGGGAAGGAGGGAGAGAGAGGGGGTGGAAGAGAGGGAGAGAGGTAGAGAGGAGGGAGGGAGGGAGGAAGAGAGGGAGGGAGGAAGAGAGGGAGGGAGGAAGAGAGGAGGGAGGAAGAGAGGGAGGGAAAGAGGAGGGAGGGAGGGAGGAAGAGAGGGAGGGAGGAAGAGAGGGAGGGAGGAGAGAGAGAGTGAGTGAGAGAGAGAGAGAGAGAGAGAGAGAGAGAGAGAAGAGAGAGAGAGAGAGAGAGAGAGAGAGAGAGAGAGAGAGAGGCAGAGACAGACACACACACACACACACACACACAGAGAGAGAGAAAGAGAGAGAAAAGAGAGAGAGAGAGAGAGAGAGAGAGAGAGAGAGAGAGAGAGAGAGAGAGAGAGAGAGAGAGAGAGAGAGAGAGAGAGAGAGAGAGAGAAAGAAAAGAGAGACAGAGAGAGAGACCGAGAGACAAAGAAAGATAGAAAAAGAAAAAAGAAAGAAAACGAAAGAAATAGAAAGAAAGAGAGAGAGAAATAGAAAGAGAGAAAGAAATAGAAAGAAAGAGAGAGAGAAATAGAAAGAGAGAAAGAAATAGAAAGAAAGAGAAAAAGAGAGAAAGAGAAATAAAGAAAGAAAGAAATAGAAAGAAAGAGAAAGAGAGAGAGAGAATAAAGAAAGGATAGAGCTCATGAACAAAGGCTGGCCTTGTCCCTTTTGTGATGATGGCATATGTCCCATTGCAGATTCGAGTCTGTAGTCCCAGACCTGGATTGTTCAGAAAGTATCTTGAAGGGTAAGTAGTTATTAAAAAAAATCTGATCACGTGACTTGTCCTTTTTTTTTTTTTTTTTTGTCTTTTTTTTTTTTACTTTCTCTTTCAAGTTTTTATTTTGAGGCCTGTTGTCCGTCTTTTTTTTTTTTTTTTTTTTTGAAGGATAGGCCTAGGCTTCTGTCACGTTCAGGAAGGCACAGTGCCAGAGTTTTTTTTTTTTTTTTTTTTTTTTTTTTTTATCCCGGAAGAATGGGGAAGACTGGTTTCCCTGTGAGAATAACCTGATTAATTAAGGTCACTGTAATCACCCGAACGGAAAATGAGGGACGATATATTGGGCTCCATCAAATATAAGAAAGAAATTAATATAAAGAAATTAATTATCATTTTAGTTGGGTTATCGGATTTTGATTTTAATTTTGGTAATCGTTTTTTTTTACGTTTCTCGTAGGGTCCATTATCATTTTTCTTTTCATTTTGTCATTAATGCTTTTGTATATATCATATGCTATAATTCTAAAAATAGCTCATGAATATGTGACTAGTTAACATCATTTTTATTTGGGGGGGAGGGTATTATTTCTACATATTATCATTATTATTAGTAGAATAAATTTACTTTTTACTATAACTATGACTATTACTAGTAGTATCACTGTTGACATTACTAGTCTGGTGACGGTGAAGCTTTTTATTGCTATTACTTTATTATCTTTATTATCTTTATTATCATTATTATTATCGTTATTATCAATATTACTATTATTGCTATTGTCATTATCATTTTCATTATCATTATTCGTAGTAGTAGTAATAGTAATAGGAGTAGTAACAGTAATATCAGTAATAGTAGTAAAAGTAGTTGTATCATTATTATTTTTGTTACTATCATTATCATTACTTTTGCTATCATTGTTAATCTTGTTATTATCATCGTTAACGTTGTTATTGTTACTATTATCATTCTCATCTTTATTACCATCATCATCATCATCATTATCATCATTATTATGATTATCACTATCATTATTATCATCATCATTTTTATAATAATTTGTAATAGTAGTAATAAAAGTAGTATCAGTCATCATTATTATTATTACTATTATTATGATTATACTTTTTTGTCATTATTTATATTTAACATTATTATTGGTATTGTTATTATTACAATTATCATTATAATTGGTATTATTACTTTAATTATTATGATGTCTTTCATTATAATAATAATCATAATTATTACTACCATTACCATCATTATGATGATAATGATGATATCGATGATAATGATAATGATAATGATGATGAAAATAATGGTAACAATTACAGTAGTTGTAGCAGTAATAATAATAATGATGATAATATTAATGATTATGAAAATTGTAATAATAATAATATTAATGATACTAAAAGTAATAATAATTATGATAACAATAATAATGATGATGCTGATAACAATAATGATTATCATTGTTATCATTAGGCATTATTATCACAATCAGTATTATCACCATTATCATTATCATCATTATCATTATCATAATCATTATTATTTTTTATCATTATTACTATTATCATTACTGTTATTGCTGTTAGTATTACTACTGTTATTAGCATTAATATTTTTGTTATTATTATCATAATTATCATTACTATTATAAGCATCATAATTTTAGTATCTTTATAATTGATATTATTATCATTATTATTATCATTATCATCATTTTCTTCATCTTTATTTTGTATTACTGTTAACATTATCACATTTACTATTACTGTTCTCATTATCTTATTATCATTATTAATATCATAAGTACTATTGATATTGTAATTATCATTATTATTATCATTACTGATATTGTGATTATAACTATTATTGTTATTATCACCACCATCAATATTTTTATTATCATGATTATCACCATTATCATTATCATCATTGTTATTATTATCATTATTGATATTATTATCATCATTGTTAGTATTAGTAGTAGTGGTTATGGTAATAGTATTATCATTGCCATTACCATTAACTGCATTACTAATACCTTTGTTATTATCATTATTGTTGTAATTATCATCATCATCTGTTATTATTCATAGCATTGCCATCCTTTTCATCAGCACTATCATTATCATAATTTTCATTATTTTCGTTATTATTACTACCATTGCCATTATCATTATTGTTAGTATATTAGTTTTATGATAATTACCATTATTATTATCGCTATCATCATTATCTTCATTATCCTATCCATATCACTATTACTACTACTACTACTACTTCTATTATGATCATTAATATTATTATTACTAATATCATTATCATGATTATTTTCATTATCATTGTTATTATCATTATTACCATCGTCATCATCCTTAACATTTTCATCATCATTATCATTATATCTATTGTCATCATTATTATTATGAATGTTATCATTAGTTATATCATCATTATCTTCATCATCAATACCATTATTGATTTCATTTTTACTATTATTATTACGAGTCTTTACTTATTATCATTATCATTGTTATCATCACAATTATCAATATTGTGTTTTTTTTTTTTTATTGTTATTATCACCATTTCCAATATTACTGTCATTATCATTATTATTAGCATCATTATTATTGTTTTATTATTATTATTATTATTATTATTATTATTATTATTATTATTATTATTATCACCATTACTACTATTACCAATATTACTTCCGCCCATAATTAAGAATCATTATAAATATCACTATCAGTAATATCATTATCATACCATTACAGTAGTTCTAAAATTACCTTTGTTGTTGTTAAGAGTTAATATCGTTATTTTCACACTAATATCATCTTCATCTTCTTTATATCTATATCATAATTATCATAAATTCACGATTAGCATAAATAATTATCATTTATTTCTTCATTTGGGTTCATCGTGACATATATTCAGAAAGTTATGAATATGAAAGGATAATGATTCTTGTCATTATTATTTTCGTCATTATCATTATATTTACGATCATGAATTGTCTTCAATATATCAAAATAAAATATCGCATTATATCCATTTTCATCATCACTTATTCTTACTGTTTTTTATTGTTTCATTAAACTAAATAATTGTAAGAAGAAAATATATATCGTAAATGTTCTAGCAACAAGCATTATCTTTTTCGTTTTGAAATGAAATATCGCCATTTTTTTCGAATTCCGTAATCCTATGTTATATTATCTTATCCTTATCTTAATGTTTTTATTGTTTCATTAAACTAAATAATTGTAAGAAGAAAATATATATCGTAAAATGTTCTAGCAACAAGCATTATCTTTTTCGTTTTGAAATGAAATATCGCCATTTTTTTCGAATTCCGTAATCCTATGTTATATTATCTTATCCTTATCTTAATGTTTTTATTGTTTCATTAAACTAAATAATTGTAAGAAGAAAATATATATCGTAAAATGTTCTAGCAACAAGCATTATCTTTTTCGTTTTGAAATGAAATATCGCCATTTTTTTTCAAATTCCGTAATCCTATATCATATTATCTTATCCTTATCGTAAATTCTCGTCTCAAATTCCGTAATCCTATATCAATTTATTCTAATTTTAAATTCTCGTCGGCAAACCCAAGCATCATCACCAGCATTATCGTAAATTCTCGTCCCCGCCCATGAAGACCTTCCCCAAATTCTCGCAAAGACCAGAACCACCGCTCGTAATATAATCTGCAATTCTCATCATCAGTAAACTTTAATAAATTCCCCAAAAGCGAGGTACATAATTAACAACATTCCGAGCATTTCGTCAAGCTCATCTGTTACCTTCTCGTGACAGCAATGGCCGCGGCGCAGGTGTCATGTACAGGTGTAATTGGCGCTCTAAAACACACGCCGCTCGCCACTGGGTTTGAATTTCAAATGTGCACGCAGATGGGGTTCAGGAGGGACGCTCTCTCTCTTTCTCTTTCTCTTCCTCTTCCTCTTCCACTTCCTCTTTCTCTCTCTCTCTCTCTCTCTCTCTCTCTCTCTCTCTCTCTCTCTCTATCTATCTCCTTCCCTCTCTCTATCTCCTTCCCTCTCTCCCTCTCCTTCCCTCTCCCTCTCCCTCTCCCTCTCCTTCCCTCTCTCCCTCTCCCTCTCCCTCTCCTTCCCTCTCTCCCTCTTCCTCTCCTTCCTCTCTCTCTCTATCTCCTTCCCTCTCTCCTTCTCCTTCCCTCTCACTCCCTCCCCCCCCCCCCTCTCATCTTGAAGTGTGAGGTCTGAGGTGGGGTGGGTGGGTGTCGGATGCAAGTGTTGCTTCGCATCTAGTGGTTAGGTCAAGGTGGGTAAGGAGTCCTGCCTCATGGGCGATGGGTGTGGGTTAGGGTGGGTAAAGCCTACTCCCTCATAGGCGGAGGGGGGGGCGAGATGGAGGGAAGGGGAGGGGGTAGATGAAACAGGAGTGGGTGGGTAGGTGGGTGGAGGGAACAGAAGGCGAATTTCATATCATAGACAGAGGGGTTTGGGGACAATGAGGTAATCAATTGTGAGGTTTGGTGGGCTGTGTGGTATTCAGCCCCGTGACTTGGTGGGCAGCGGGGTATCCAGTCGGGAAGGAGAGGGAGAGGGAGAAGGAGAGGGAGAGGGAGAGGGAGGGAGAGAGGGAAGGAGAGAGTGAGAGGGAAGGAGAAGAAGGAGAGGGAGAGAGGGTAAAGGAGAGTGAGAGAGTGAGAGGGAAGGAGAGTGAAGGAGAAGAAGGAGAGGGAGAGAGGGAAGGAGAAGAAGGAGAGGGAGAGAGGGAAGGAGAATAAGGAGAGGGAGAGAGGGAAGGAGAAGAAGGAGAGGGAGAGAGGGAAGGAGAAGAAGGAGAGGGAGAGAGGGAAGGAGTGGGAGAGGGAGAGTGGTAATGAGTGGAAGAGAGAGATTATAGGGCAGTGTAGAATCCAATGGTCACGGAAGGAATCCAATCCTCATGGTAAACGAAGAGGTAGGTAGGTGTGACAAGAAGCCTCATAGACGCCAGAAGATTAAATCCTTCGAATGAGTGTTAGCAGGGAAGAGGAAAAGGGATTCACATCATAAACGTTAGAGGATTAGATCTGAGGTTGAGATGGTGGAAAGGGGTTTTGCATCATAGACGTTAAGAGATCCAATCCTTTGAATATGACAAGGAAATGAATCCAAGATGAAATGAGTCCAAGTCATAGACGTTAGAAGATTAAATCCTTCGAATGAGTGTGTTAAGGAGGTAAATGGATTCGTCCCATACACGATAGAGGATCCAATCCTTCTACAAAGCGTGGCTTGATGCTGAAACCGTGGGCGAGAGCGGAACCAAGTCCTAGAGGTGAGTGTGGGTGAATATCACATCACGGCGAGCGAGGGATTGCATTCATATATGTTGATTAAATTACGGAAAGTGACTGACGTTTGGAGTCTCGGTCTTCTACGGGAGAGGGAAGTCGTTGCAACATTACGGCAAATTGGTTATTTATCGGATGTTCAACGACCGTTTGGCGTGCGTCGTTAAGTGGGTGACTGGCGGACCGTTAAATGTCCACTCGGGAGTCGTTAAGTGGTCACGTGGTATGGTTCACGCTCAAAACGAGGTCGTGGGGTCGTTTTATTGCCCGACAAGTAATAATTCCTGTCTTCCTGTAAATACGATGGTGTTGCTATTCTCGAAGCACTCTGTAAGATTGGCCGAGAAGGGACACATTCTAAAAATATTCCGTCTCATTCCTTATATATAAAAAAATTGCATATTACAAAAGAAGGGAAAGAAATAGGAAAAGAATACAAGAAGAATGAAAAATAAACAGAGGAAGGAAATTTTGAAAAAGAAAGGAAGGCCAAGAAAACAAAGAAGAAAAGGAAAAAGGGAACAAAATAAAATAGAAAAAATGAAAATGAAAAAGAGAACAAAATAAAATAGAAAAAAAAAGGAAAAAAGTATGAGGAAGAAGAAAACGAAGAAGAAAAGGGAAAAAGAAAGAACAAAAATACAAAAAAGAGAAAGCTGTATTCAAAATAAAACCTGAGATAAATCTTTAAGTACGATTTAATGTATACCTTAGGCCTATGGAACAGTTTATGAATTTTAAATTTTATTGGATGCAGAAAAAAAATGCATTTACTCTATAGTATATTTATGTTAGAGAGAATGGTAGTACCATGAATATTGATTCCATTGCTACTTTGCCATTTTCTCTAAGTCATTCTAAATTCTATCTCAGGCAACCTTGATAATGATAATAATGGTAGCAATAATGATAATAACAGCAACTACAATAATAATGATAATGATGATAACAATAATGATAATGGTGATGATAGAAATAATAATGGCAATAATGTTAATAATGATAATAGTAGTAGTAGTAATATCAATAATGATGGTAATGCCAGTACCAATATTAAAAACAACAGCAATAATGATAATAATAGTAATGAAACCAATGTTAATAACAGTAATGATAATAATAAAATAATATCAATAACAGTCAATATAATATCAATAACAAAAATAAGAAGAATTATAACAACAATAACAACACTAACAGCAACAACAAAAATAATTACAGCAACAATAACAATAATACCAACATCCATAACCCAAAACCTTTCACCGATCACCCACCAGCGTTCCCAGAGCCGCGTGATACCCCTTTCCCAAATTTCCGATTTCTCTCGCGAATTAAAAACCGATTTTCCCTCAGCCGCTATTTTCCCCACATCTTTACGCCTTTCTGAAGACCTCGGGAAATATCTCTCTCTCTTAATTCTACATTTATCGCGAAGGAATTACAGAAGGTCGTTATGCATTCTCTGCTTCCGCTTCTGCAGCAGGGAGGAATGCAGTGTGTTGTTAATTTTATTTTCTTTATTTCTGTCTCGCTCTTTCTCTTCTTCATTAAATTTCCTCAGACTGATGTTCTGGTTAGTTCTTGCTTTTGAAAAAAAAGTATGTATATATATATGTATATATATATATATATATATATATATATATATATATATATATATATATATATATATACATGTGTGTGTCTGTGTATTCGTGCGTGTGTATACATCTATATATGTACACATACACACACACACACACACACACACACACACACACACACACACACACACACACACACACACACACACACACACACACACACATATATATGAATATACATACATATCTACATGTGCGTGCATGCGCGTACGTCCCCACCCCCACCCCCCACCCCCCCTCCTTCGTCCTCCCGAGCTGGCCCAAATCCGGATTCCCCGCCAAGGCCCGATTTCCGCCCCCCCCCCCGCCCCTCCGCCAACCGCCACGGGGGGGGGGGGGGCCGCCTCCTCCTCCCCGGCCGAGACACAGCCCCGCCGCCGCGATGCTTCCTTGGCGATGACAAACTCTTATTCTCTGCGGTTCTGGATTTGCATAACGGGATCTGCACGCGAAATCTGGCGAGGCGGCCCTTTGTCATGTGCGTGGACACGGGGACGGGCGCCCGCTGGCCATCCCGTCTTCTGTCTGGCTGGCTGTCTGTCTGTTTCTGTTTCTTCGCTCTTTCTCTCTTTCTGACTATCTGTCTATCTCTTTTTTTCATTTCCTTCTTCCTTTTCTTTTTCTCTTCCTCTCTCTCTCATTCTCATTCTAATTCTCATTCTCACTCTCTCTCTCTCTCTCTCTCTCTCTCTCTCTCTCTCTCTCTCTCTCTCTCTCTCTCTCTCTCTCTCTCTCTCTCTCTCTCTCTCTCTCTCTCTCTCTCTCTCTTCCTCTCTCTCTCTCTTCCTCTCTCTCTCTCTTCCTCCCTCCCTCCCTTCCTTCCGCTTTCTCCCCCTCCCTCTCCTCTCCCCCCCTCCCCCTCCCCCTCCCTCTCACTCCCTCACTCCCTGTCTCCCCCCCTCCCTTCCTCCCTCCGCCCCCCTCTCCCCCCCCATCTCCTCTCATCCCTCTCCTTCTCCTCTTCTCCCTCTCCCTTCTTTCGTGCCAAAAAAAAAAAAAAAAAAAAAAAAAAAACCGTACCAGCTCTATTTTTCCATGCATTTGTTAAGCGAGCATCTTGGAGCGGCCGCGAGCGAGGTGATGTCCGCGGCTGAGGAGGACTTGGCAGACGAGAGGGAAGATCGGGCGAAATGACGAAAGAAATATATGTATCTTCAGGGGTAACCAAGGGACGGAGATCGCTTGGATATCCGCACGCACGCACGCACACTCAAATGCACACACATACACGCACGCACACACACACAGACACGCACACGCACGCACGCACGCACACTCTAACGCACACATACACGCACACGTACACACACACACTCAAACGCACACATATACACCCACACGCACAAACACACGTACATACATACACATACAAGCACACACATACACACACACACACACACACAACGTGCTTATATGTATATGTGCCTGTGCGTTTGCGTGTGCATGTGCATGTGCGTGTGTGTGTGTGTGACAAAAACTGTTAGATACATAGAGAGAGGGAGATAGAGAGAGAAAGAAAGAAAGAACACAAACAAACAGAACATACAGAGAAAGAGAAAATCGAACAACAAATAAAAGAGAAAGTAACAAAAACGTTCTCTCCCATTCAAAAGAACATACAGAGAAAGAGAGAGAAAAAAAGAGAAAGTAACAAAAAACGTACTCTCCCATTCAAAAGAACATACAGAGAAAGAGAGAAAAAAAGAGAAAGTAACAAAAACGTACTCTCCCATTCAAAAGAACATACAGAGAAAGAGAGAGAAAAAAAGAGAAAGTAACAAAAACGTACTCTCCCATTCAAAAGAACATACAGAGAAAGAGAGAGAAAAAAAGAGAAAGTAACAAAAACGTACTCTCCCATTCAAAAGAACATACAGAGAAAGAGAGAGAGAAAAAAGAGAAAGTAACAAAAACGTACTCTCCCATTCAAAAGAACATACAGAGAAAGAGAGAAAAAAGAAAAAGTAACAAAAAACGTACTCTCCCATTTAAAAGAACATACAGAGAAAGAGAGAGAAAAAAAGAGAAAGTAACAAAAACGTACTCTCCCATTCAAAAGAACATACAGAGAAAGAGAGAGAGAAAAAGAGAAAGTAACAAAAAACGTTCTCTCCCATTCAAAAGAACATACAGAGAAAGAGAGAGAAAAAAAGAAAAAAAGAGAAAGTAACAAAAACGTACTCTCCCATTCAAAAGAACATACAGAGAAAGAGAGAGAGAAAAAAAGAGAAAGTAACAAAAACGTACTCTCCCATTCAAAAGAACATACAGAGAAAGAGAGAGAAAAAAAGAGAAAGTAACAAAAACGTACTCTCCCATTCAAAAGAACATACAGAGAAAGAGAGAGAGAAAAAAAGAGAAAGTAACAAAAACGTACTCTCCCATTCAAAAGAACATACAGAGAAAGAGAGAGAGAAAAAAAGAGAAAGTAACAAAAAACGTACTCTCCCATTCAAAAGAACATACAGAGAAAGAGAGAGAGAAAAAAAGAGAAAGTAACAAAAACGTACTCTCCCATTCAAAAGAACATACAGAGAAAGAGAGAGAAAAAAAGAGAAAGTAACAAAAACGCACTCTCCCATTCAAAAGAACATACAGAGAAAGAGAGAGAAAAAAAAGAGAAAGTAACAAAAACGTACTCTCCCATTCAAAAGAACATACAGAGAAAGAGAGAGAGAAAAAAAAGAGAAAGTAACAAAAACGTACTCTCCCATTCAAAAGAACATACAGAGAAAGAGAGAGAGAAAAAAAAGAGAAAGTAACAAAAACGTACTCTCCCATTCAAAAGAACATACAGAGAAAGAGAGAGAGAAAAAAAAAGAGAAAGTAACAAAAACGTACTCTCCCATTCAAAAGAACATACAGAGAAAGAGAGAGAAAAAAAGAGAAAGTAACAAAAACGTTCTCTCCCATTCAAAAGAACATACAGAGAAAGAGAGAAAAAAAAGAGAAAGTAACAAAAACGTACTCTCCCATTCAAAAGAACATACAGAGAAAGAGAGAGAAAAAAAGAGAAAGTAACAAAAACGCACTCTCCCATTCAAAAGAACATACAGAGAAAGAGAGAGAAAAAAAAGAGAAAGTAACAAAAACGTTCTCTCCCATTCAAAAGAACATACAGAGAAAGAGAGAGAAAAAAAGAGAAAGTAACAAAAACGTACTCTCCCATTCAAAAGAACATACAGAGAAAATGAAAAAAAAAAGAGAAAGTAACAA
>NC_091568.1:1038148-1040648 GCF_042767895.1 Penaeus vannamei
ATCTATCTCAAACTATATACTCTGACATATCTGTGCCCTGTGGTGCATAAAATGAATGACTGATGTGGATCTAATATGTTGCAAACAGTGGACACACTCCTTGTCTTTAAACAATGTTGCATACGACTCTCATGTTCTCTGTATCAAGGAACAAATCTAGTCAGCCTGCTCCTGAAAAGTTCTCCGACATCTCGCCTAGAACTATTACTGTGGCTTATCCTGGATTATGTTCTTGACTATGAATATTTTATACTGTGCATATGTGATAGGTCATGAAATGGCTTAGTATCTAAGGATCTTTGTGTATACACATATCTTCTTCCTTGTCGCATTATATTGTGTTCTATCTGTGTCCATTTCTACTGTGATGAGATAAAAAAAAATGTTAAAAAAAGTTAAAATGTGTAATGTGATAATCACTTTCTTGTTTTTACAATGTAAACACTCTAGCACATGCTAACATATCTCTACTTTTTAATGCTAAATGTCTTAAGTCAGCTTAAAGTATAGGCCTAAGAATCAGTAACAAAAAGGGAGGAAAAAATGTAAATATATAGTTAGTAAGGTGAAAGAATAACGACAGCTCAAAGAACCTGTCAATCCATGAACTGATATTTTGACCCAAGTCTAGGTAAACAGATACATAGTGATTGCAGTTCTTTTCTGTACGAGAATCACGCAAGCTTCTTAATATCAGCAGTACCAAAACAGGGACAATACATATTGCATAGTAATAAGGATTATTATATTGTCTTTTTTGAATGATGTTTGTAATACTAATACAAACTGATCTAGTTTTTATTTGATATTATTTCATTAATTTTCTTTTTTTCATTCTTTTTTGACTGCAATTGTTCATATATCCTCAAGTATGATCTGTTGAATATGTACATCTAAGGTTTCTATAATGATGCTGACATATATAGACTAATTAAATTTTTAAAAATCTCATTAACCATATTGTGTTCAAACTTTATACTATAGACACAACGGAGAATTTTGAAAGAACCGATGGTTGTGAATAATGATCTTGAGTTTTAAAAAATGTTAAGCATTTATGTATGACTGTTTTATTAAAATTGGAAAAAATGAAATGCCATTCTTTTTTAACCAGAGTGACTAGATATATTCTCTTTATACAGATACTGAAACAAATTATTTCATATGCGTGATATTTAAATGATTTGATAGATTTCTTATATCAAAGTATAACTGTTCTACATCCAGGTCAAAATTGAAAGAACGCAGTTGCAGGCGGCAAAAGACATATATGAAATTCATTTTATACTTGAATGTATAGACCTGTATCTTTAGATAACAGCGTACCACAGTTGGATTTCAAACAGAGTCCCTCTCTTTATAAGTACAATATAATGGAATACAAGCCTAGCTTTGTACAAATATATCAAAAGACATTACTCATGACTCAGAATGCAGTGGATTCATATTACAGATTTAAAACAATATGAAAAAAATACGCATCTATTATCTTTTTAACAACCTACAAGCATAATAAGGATATAAAGGTAAATATATTGCATGTTCATCTAGTTGTATCAATTTTCAACAATATCTGATGTATGCCAAACTTCATACTTTTGTAAAACTAAATCATAACTCGTAAAAGAGATCAAATATTAATCAATAGTGCAATTTATAAACCTCCCTAACAATTATTGGCACTGGAAATAAAGTATTGGGAGTTTCAGACCAACAACTTGTCCAAATGTACTCAACCAGCTTATCATGTACGTTAGGCCTTTCACAGGTGCTAAATCTTTACGACCTTTACTAAACTCAGTCATTAATTTCGCCGTATTGCATGGGTGTAGCTGATAAAAAGGTCTCCCAAGCACGGGATGCTCTTGTTGCGTCAGGCTCTCCCATTTCTGGTGAAGGATCTGTTCGCTGTGTTGTGGGCTTACCCTTCTCCACATCTCCTGAAGCGTCAGAAGTTTACCCGAGTGATTGTAAGCATTGAAATACAACACAGGCACAGAATAGCTGATACTATAAGTGATGTGATATTCGTATGTTATGATGGTCTTCGAACATGTATTGTCAATGGCTGAAGGATCTTCCAGGCACAGTTCTTCACAGTCTTCCATAATGTCAATAGTTCCTATATTGTCTTTAGTATTCCCATCTTTATCACTGTCACATTTCTCACGTGGAGGAGGGCAATCTCGTAAAACATCTTCAATGCGTTCCAACTTCATGAGGTAAAAGTTTCCTTCTTGTAGGGCATCACCTTTCGCTTCCCAACCATCTCGAAGCTCCTGCGACAGCTTGAGGAATTCGAGGCAACTCCCGGTGAATTCTTCATATGATATGGTGCCCATCACATCTGGTGGAAGAAGAAAGACAATTTGACTTGTTTTAGCCTTTTATGGCAAAACATTATTTCCGATGACGACTGGCAAACACTCTCGCTTGACAATGGGATACGCAGTACAGTCAGAATTCGTTGATAGATGGATTTTTCATTGGCTTGGTGCAG
>NC_091568.1:1045648-1063148 GCF_042767895.1 Penaeus vannamei
TAGCACCCCCATATTTTCCTATACAATTTCCTTGTCTTCCTCTCCAACATCACTAGCAACTCCTCACTATCAAAACATATATCCCAGAATGACTTTTCATACAGACTTTTCTGGACCATGCTGAACACTGGGAAAAAAAATTCTAGACTATATTATATAAAAAAGCTCAGTAGAACATGTGGCAACACCAAAGCAATGATGGTTGTATGCGAAGCAAGCAATCACAGACAAACATTGATCTGCCAGAGGATCATAGTACAATTAGTAAACATACATAAAATTGCTTCTTACTGTGGTTTCATATATATATATAGCCATCATTCTTGCATAACTCGTTGCTGACTAGATTAAAGAGCATCACACATCCTGCACCTTAAAAATTCCCTTCCAGACTGCTGAAAACATGAGGAAACTAAGAGCTTCTCCATACCAAAATAAGCATGATGTGAAAAATATATTTTGCACATCATGTAGCACTGGAATTCATCTCTAAGGCTAAAGTCACCAAAGACAAGGATGACATGATTGCAAGTTTCATGTTAATTTTTTGACAGTAAAATTCATTCTATTACTTGAATTTTATCATTTTCACTCACTCCTCAAATAACATCTGAATGATTTAAACACATTCATATTTTTCATATCCTTAACCCTATGTATCCAAGAAAACCATATACATTCCCCAGAAGTGAGAAAAGATATTTTTTTGGCTATAATTTCCTTGTTTAACTAATTTAACTGCATTTCCTAAGTGATTGCCATAAATATTTAAAAAAACACAGAAAACCAGCAATCCAGTTGGGTTAATTATCAAGAGTCATTCTTTTTTATTACAGAAAAGTTAAACTACCATTATCCATCAGTTCTAAAACAAACAATTAATTAAAAAATATAAAACAAAAAAAAAAATGCCACATTTAAAATGATCTACTACATATATTATGAAAAAAATATATTTATTACTTCAGTAAACTAGGCAATAAATTGTATCCTGAGAGATACCTAGATGCTATCAAAAATGTGAAACTTAAAACAAAATCTTAAATCATATGAGTGTTATAAGATTGACAACAAACTCTCAATAAACCAACTGTATCATAATGCAGCTATCTGTGTAATCAACACGGTTACAGGTAGCCAACTGGAAACTCAAGTAAATATTCAATCCAATACTGTGTGAAGATACAGAAAAACAAACAATATTGCTTTATGAAAAAAATTAATTTAAATTCCCTTCTGTGTGAATTACCTCTATCTAGGTATGTGAAATATAGCAATGAATTATGGTCAGTTTGCTAAAATTGTACGAGGCCCAAACTAATGAACATATGCATATACGGACATGCATTCCCACAGAAATAATTACATATCTATGACAGATATGCATTCATCTATCTATCTGTCCTGATGATATGTATGTATCTATATATAGAGATGCATTTATCTTGGTGTATATGCATGTCTATATAATGAATATTTATTGCATCTGGCCTCGCAAAACTTTTAAAATCTGGCTGCTAATATATTACAGAGGGTACTATTTGATATGACTAGCATCTTGTCCACTGAATTAACGACAGAGAATATACCGACACTAATACACTAAGAAAATTCTGGATCTGTTAAACATTAATTATACCGAAAGTAGCTGTAGTCACAAACAGAAAAATACTTGAAAGGTCGATTCAACGAGACCGACCTGCTGATCCCCTGAAAAAAATCACTTTTAACTCCTATTCTCATTGATATTACTTCTTAACAAGCCTCTGTAAGTAATTGTATGAGACTGATATGGGTTAAATAATCAATGTGATATAATATCATACCGAGAAAGTGAAAAAGATGTGATGGAAGGGCAAGATATGTCACTTTTCGTTCCTTGAATCTAATGCAATGTTTGTAAACAGAGAAGCAAACATTAAAGTTAAGGATAGGATACTTACCATGCTTGGGAACGTATAAATTGTGATACTACGAAGTATGTTATCAGCGACTCTATTAAGCAAACGCACTATTATACTCTTCGATCATGTGATTTGTATCATGCAGACATATAATTTAAGGTGTCTTGGAGTTATAGCTTGGTTTCTTATTGAATGTTTTTTCTCTTATGTTTAAATTATCAAAAAAATCAAAACAAGATTTTTTTTACTGCCATCTACCGGTTGTAAGTAAAACATTATAACTGAATGTAGCATTCCTATCTTTGCTGTGGAAGTATCATTCGATATTGAATGATTTTGAAGTAAAATTTTCAATAGAAACTTTTATAGAAAAAAATATCAAGAATATCGACTTTAAAAATTAGAGATAGAAAACCCCAAATCTTTTGATGTGAAAATAACTACCGCCTATTCTAACAAAATTACACTTACCATTTACTACTGATTTGCGTTTGGGACATCGCAGATGAATATCAAATGCATTCTTATGTTGAATCGATGGACAAAGATGGGCAAAAATATATAAGAATAAAAATCATGCTCAGAAGCTTGCAATTAGCTAACTTTCACTTATGATTAGAAATATCGTCGCAGACCATCCTGAGGAATTTTTGCATTTAAGATTTATTATATGTTGCTGTAGAAAATGATTAAAAAGAAAACCATAGAAAAATCAAATTGAACAACAAATATGGTTCGGTAATGAATAGAATTTCTTAAAAAGTAAATTTACAATTATAGTTTTTTTCCTGATATCTGTCTGGGACCCGTGAGTCTGGGGTTTGTTTTGAAAGAACATGTGAGCGGAGGACCGAGTGTGGACGTGGAGTGAGGCGCGAGGAGGATTCGGATTATTTTCTTTATTTCTGGTGTAATTTGAGCGATTGTTGATTTGAGTTGGATTGATTACATAGATCTGCCATATTTAAAAAGTTCTTTGAGGTTATTGTTATTGCTGTGTCGAGGGAGAACAGGCATGAGGGAGACTCGTAGGGCCAGGTGGGAAGTGTAATTTTTTTTTTTTTTATTAGTTATCGCTATTTTTACAATACAAGAGATGCATTTGACCGGTTTTGATTCTATCTTGGTCAAAAATGCATGTATATCTGACAAATAGTGAAACGAAACTGGTAAAATACATCTTTTGTATTGTGAAGACATCCATTCTCATTCATACTTTTTCAATATTGTCAACACGAATACATTTTACTGCTATTTGTTACTGAAAGTGATTTTCCCGCAAAAGACGAAGTCGCGAAACCAAAGTATTGTGCGAATATAAGGAATCTAACCTTGACCTTTCCTAGTTTACTTATACCCTAGTCATGGGTAAGCCCCTTGTACCCTCCTTTGTTAACACTTCGTGTCAACTTATAGAAAACGCGACATTAAGAACTCTGTCTGTGTGAGGATGTTGTGGATATGTGCCATCATTTCTAGTGTCAGTTACGGTGTTGTGTGATGTTACATGACACCCAATACTTGTCTTGTGATTGGAGGCAAGACACGCTGCTAAACTCCGCCTGCTCTTGTGAATTATGGGAATAGCTGCTGTTGACATTAAGCTGTTTTAATATATTGATTATTATTTTGACTGGTACAATTTTGGAATATGATATCTTATGGTAGGTTGTACAATGACATAGATATACTTCATGCCTTCCCCCGTTATCGGGACTTAACACATCAAGATTGTCGGCAATGATTGCTATGGAAATGATCATCAGATTCGTTCTTGTCACGTGAGAATAAATATGATGTAGATATTGTCTGGGAAGTCCTGATTATCATAAAGGTTAAAATAACCAGCCAAATAAAGTACTAATTTGCATGAAAATAAATGATAGATGAGAATTGCGTCTCATAACTCGGTAAATGTTTACTGACTATTCGATTCCTATCGTGTAATATTTGCGTTAGCTGTAACTGTGAGCGGTGATATGCAGGGGATATTTTCATCATTTAGCTGTAAATTTGAGGCCACTGCAGCTGTACCTATGTGGTTTATGACTATTTCTTATGATCTGTAAGATGGGAGATGCATAAATTGACATTTTAATGGAGATGAATATCCTGGAAAAATTTTTTGTGAAAATTTGAAAAAGGCAATCTTAACCCTTCAGTGATGGGTACAGCTTTATCCATCATGTTGTAATCGCCTATAATGTATATAAGTGTCGTGACTCACAAGGATGGTAAGCAGCTTAGGCCTAGGCACAAAGTCCAGACTGTTGCATGATATTACAGCGCCAAAAAATTCAGGCCCTATCGTGATAGGGTTGACAATTGTAAATTATGTGTGTATAATTCTCCATCTCTTTGAGCAGATTATTATTACCTAGAACAATTCTTGGGAACTTTGAGGGAAAGAGTAAAAATAATATTTAAAGAGTTTTTATCGACAGCGTTCCTGAGTTGTGAAGTTACACATCTGTTCAGGTGTTATCTTGCTAGTCAGATGTGATTTTGTATCTAGGGTAGAGGGCTGTGGAGGTGGCGGCTTGCAATAAAGGGAGTTCAGAAGGCAAGGCCTCGTAGCCATAGCAGAAACACATGAAAACCATATCAAGTATTTCACAGATGTTCCCAGAAATTACCAAGGGATACTTCATACCCTCCGTTCCCTTTGGTTTCTAGTGCGGTCATTATTTTTGGCTGGCACAAACTAAAACCACTTCATAGGATACCACAAGTAATCCACCCATATCAATTTTAATTAATTTAAAATGGTGGATCTACATTAGACATGTAAACTAACATTAGATAATTTTAAATGTACATTGAAAAGCTCAGAATCTTGACAAATTTAAAACATGATCTTTTTCTTCTGTTGTGGTTATAATCATACATCTGTCATCATAAACCAGCAAACATTGCTGAATTTTACATGGCATATTGCATTTAAGTTCAGTGATTTACTGGGGATCATTTGTCTTCATAAGCCCAAAATCCTGTCCCTTCATTAAACGATTAAGCTTCATGTATGGTAACTTGAACAATCCTGATTTCCAGATTCTGACAAAATGGCTGTTTCAACTGGACGCCAAGTCAAGAAACCAAGGGTGGTGGAGGAGCACCTGGAGTCAGATGATGGAGAGGTCAACCTGGAAGAGGTCGATAGTGGCTCAGATAACTATGACTTTGAACCGGGGGACGACTTGGAGGACATCAAGCAAGAAGTGGAAGACTGGAACGACACAGTAGAAGAAGTGGAAATGGAGCAGGACGACTTCACAGAGGAGATCAAACAAGAAGAGGACAGTGACAATGAAGAATGGAAGAACAAGAGCTCAAAGAAAGGCAGTAAATGGGTGGATGAGGCAAAAGGATGGGGTGAAGGGGATGACAACTTCGGCGATGTCGAGTCTGGCAGCGGTGATGAGGAATCTGGAGCAGAGACTGATGGAAGGAAGAAGAAGAAAAAGAAAATTAAGAGCAAAGGTCAGACTAAAAAAAAGAAAGTGAGAATAGAGAGAGAGGACTTGTCTGACTCAGATGATTTAAAAGAGGAAAAGGAAGAGGAGGAAACAGACGAGGATGAAGATGATAGTGACAGTGCTGCTGAAAGTGACGATGATGGTGGCGTACAAGAAGCTGGCATGGGATTGGCTAACGTTCTTAACATGATTTTGAAGTCAAAGAAAAAGGGCAAAGAAATTCTTACTAAGGCTAAGAAAGACGATGATAGGAGAGTTAGATTTGATGAAGACTTTGAAGTTGTTGATGAAGAAGGAAATGTTAGAAAAGTAGTGAAAGAAGAAGAGGTAAAAGATGCAGTCAGAATGTCGCTGCATCAGAAACAACTACAGGTTAGTTCATTTCTTTTCTTTTTTTTTTAAGTTGATTTTTCCCTACCGTCCACTTTAATTTCAATGTCTAGACAAGTATATGTGTGTGATTTTGATTTTTATATGAAAGATTCAAATGCTATTATTATTTTTCTTTTCTTTCTCTTAAGTTCTATAAATTGAATTGTTTTGGGTATCCGTAATAAATCTTCGATGATGAATTTCATACTGCATGATTGAATTATTGTAATGATATGTGGAAAGCAAATTCTTGACTCCTTTTTAAAAATTGAATGCCCTCCTCTCTTCATATAAATAGGTAAAAAGAGAATGAAATAAAATTTTCAGAAGCAAAATTGTATTTCAGAGAAAAGCATGGATAAACCAGTTTCACGTAAAGCCAACGATATTAGACAATCGGGAAAAGGAGAAGGCGCTGAAGGTTATAGCCACCCAGTAAGTATGAGGAAAGGTTGCTTTCATATTTGGACGGGATTTGGTTGAGTGAAAGTATTTCTCATTCATTTGTGTGTGTTATGTTCTGATATATGATTTGATTTTTATATTCACAGATTTGTTATTTATTCATTCATTCATTTTGTTTATATTTTGTGTATTTGTTTGTTATTACCTACCTTTTTTTTTTCTTTTTTTTTGGGGGGGGGGGATGTAAGTATGTGTATGGTTAAAATGTGTGATTGTTTTTGCATGCACATATTTTAAGGTAAGTTGAAAAAGAAAATAAGAGACAAGGAAAGAAATTATCTGTTTTCTCTCAGTCTTATTTTGGGATATTTTTCCATGTAGACATTATACAGTGTCTTTCCCAGTCTTACATAGATGGATAGATGTAGATTTAGGTAGATATGCATAGACAGGACTAGATATTTATCATACGTCATGCTAAGATTGTGATACACATATGTTGTTTTTGAAAGTAAACATTCCCATCTTTCAGTGGAGTTGTACAGTTATTTGGCGCTATTGAGAAGCACAAGAGCATAATCTCGAAGAAGATGGCAGAGACCAAGAGTGTCATTGGAAAAGAAACATTGCTCGAGAATATTGGCAAGGAGGATTTCCTGAAGGTGCTCAAGAGGAAAGGCAAACAGATGGAAGATGTGTACTCTGAAGACGAGGTTAAAAAGGCAAGTAGTTTCCTCATATTGAATGTACGAGTAAGCACGGGTCAGGGATTCCTTGCTTTTAAATAGTTCTCAGTTCTAAGCCACACAGAGAGTCATTCGTCTGGAGTCTGTCAGAGTCATTTGTGATTTTCTCTCTTGGGTCGAGTATGGTGGTGAATTTTCTATTCAAAAGGAGACTATAGATGTTTTAGTGTTGGCACCACGTTGTTAATCTCTTTTATTATCATAGTGTTGCTTTAGGTACTGTAACATGATGGTGCCTCCCACCTGCCCACACAGTCACACGTAGATATACTTTTATTTAATGTATGGAAAGGGTAGTAACTTGAATACCAAAGGTCTATGTGAAAATTTTTTTGGTATGGTGGCATCAACTTCAGTAGCACAGACTTTTAAATGAGATCTATGAATGTTGTGCGCATTATCTCCTAATGCCTTACGTGATTTGTGCATCTAGATTAATTGTATCTTGTTCTATCAGGAATTGAAAAAGGAACCTGAAGAAGTCCCGAGTAAGAAGCCAAGGTGGAGCGTCCTCTCGGAAAACTTTTACAAGGAGCCAACACTACAAGGTTGGGATCAAGAGAGTGATGAAGACGAGTAAGTTGTTATGTAATTAATATGTTTGAGAATGTAACATATTTATGTATTATGTCCTTGAATTCATAAAATTTATATGAAAAGGTAAAGAAATGAATTGTTTTTATAAGCCTGTAGTTTTTCTCACCTCAGATTTTGTTTCATTAAACATCTTTACTCCTTATTGTTGTTATTATTTCCAAGGTGCTATTATTATCATATATGTATATATGTAATATAAAAAAAAATTAATGTGCAAATTTTAGCATATTTATTGTAATCAACTTTTGTACCAATGTCGTATTAGTGTGTTTTTCATATGCCAATTTCATTTAAATGGAGGCCTATTCTTACTGTATTTACTGTACCGTTAAATCTTGTGGGTAGCGTAGCATAATGGTCTTTAAGGCTCGTGGTTGTGGGAAAGAATTCATTCCTCAGTTGAGTGTGGCAAATTTCAATGGTCATCGAAACATTTGTAACCCTTAATATTTTATTTAATAACTAAACAATGAACAAATGGCATATCATTCTGTAAATCTTAGCAATTCACATGATAATTAAAGTAAGCAATATTCTCAAATAATTCAGTTCATATCTAAGGTTAATTCTATACCCTACCTTTTCCTATTAATTATAATTAAAAATTATATTAATAAACAAAATTGAAAATACATCTGAGATGAAATCAAGACCCTCACTCCCAGTCTATCCCCTTTTACCTTTACAATTTCCCTCTCTTACACTTCACTTTAATAACTAATTACCTTCTCAGTCTATTCACTGATACCACCGGAACTGTAACCTGCGACTACATCCGTTACTGTATCCACGGACTATTAAAATAACTAAATAACTAACATTATTTTCCCCTGGCAACAAGGCATTATGGCGAGCTCTTCTCGCCGCATTCTCCAACATTTCTCTCTGTGTATGGGAGGAAGGCCAGGACTCGTCTAAATATCACAAATTGATACAAAGGGATTTAAAAACTACATTAATAAACTTATCAAGCATTGTGATCTATAAAAGCAGGGTAAAAAATGACTTAAAATACCAGCACAGCTTACCTGTGTATGGGAGGAAGGCCAGGACTCGTCTGACGAGAAATCGTTAAAGTAATGAATTCATTGCTTTCCCCCAAATGAATTGTTAACATTTAAACAAAAAAACTATTTAAAAATGAGTATTATAATTTACTCTATTTGTTATAACACTAAATTTTGATAAACACATGTTTCAGTGACAGATATGCATCTTTGAAATCAGAAAGAGTGCACCTTTTTAAATGTTGAATGAATAATGATCTTGACATATATATATATATATTTTTTTCAAATCTGCTTTATTGAAATTTGGGGCCACTAAGCTGAGAGAAGCTTCCCCTTCCACTGTGTATCTCTCTGTCTATCTTTCTTTATCATTTTCCATTTCAGTATCTTCTGTCAGGGTTATAGGAACCCTACTTTTCATTCCTTTTAATGGCCCAACTTCACCTTTTTTTTTTGTTCTTATTATTATCTAAACCTAGAACTATCTGTAAAAGAAAGAGAAATTAAATGCCAGTGCCTATGATTAATAAAAGCTAATGTTTGTGGAATCGTGGTTTGACTGGTTTCTCGTCTCTGATAAGAGGTTTCTACATAAGAGCTTATTTATAAAATTCAATATATGGCTAAGCTCTTCTGTTTTTGTGTTTGTTTTTTCTTCTTCTTCTTCTTCTTCTTCTAGAGGTGAATGTTGTACAAGATCGTCTTCTGCATGTCTTGAGCTCACTGGATATATCAACTTGTTCATAGAAATATTTTGTGAAAAGTTGTCATGTATGCCATCAGGATGCCCCACTATGTATTGTGAGGGATTCAGGCAGTAAAACCCACTTTTCCTTGAGCGATCCACGAGGTTGTCGATCAATGCAGAAATACGTTTGTACTTAATAGTTTCATTAATGTTTGGGGGAGATTTCTTTTACCTTTCGATTTAGTAGTAGGGCACATCGTATGTTTCATTGTCTTTTTAGTTAATCATCATTCGTTACTTCCTTCATTCACACCTTAGCCTTTATAAGGTAGCTAAGCACATATCATACTACTCAGTGTCCTGGAAAGATGAAGACATTAACTGTTTTTGCCGAAATTGCCTACAATGGCTTGTGGGATGTTTTATTGTATTATTATCATTATTTAATTAATGCTTTAATTTTGTTATCCTGGTATATATTGATGAAACAAGGGTATGGTTGTAACTTCTTTTAGTTATACGATAATCATCTGATTTAGAAGCAGTAAGAGGTAAGGAGCATAACCCTTGACATATAGAGAATAGATTTAAATGTACTCGACTGAAAACTGGGAACACTACGCCATGTATCAGTTGGCACATAGTGTACGCAATGTGTTCGAAGTAGAAATACAGGAAGTATAATTGTAATTTTATTGGAATAAGGGTACAGAGAGAGTGACACTAAAGTATAAGATTTGAATTAGTTTTGCCTACATCTACCAAGCCACTTCTTATTCAGTGAAGCAGTGTAATAATGAAATATATACTGTTATCTTAATAGATGTGACAATTTCTTTAAAATGTTCAGGAATACTCAAGGTGACTAGAATCTCACATAATGCTATTATGACACTATCAAGCTACTGTTGAAATAAGAAATCACATTCAGCATTTATTATCCGTAAAAGGTGGTAATAGTTCAGTGATATAAATTTAAAAGTAGAGAAAAGCTAGCTTAAATTAAAGTTCACAACTACGGATATATTGTAAACTTGCACTCGCTTGGTTCTTGAGTGAATATTATTATTGTGCTAGAATTGATAAGAAAGATATGAGCAGCGTATATTCTTGACATTACTCAAAATCTGTAATCTGTTTACCTATTTAGATTCTAAAACTTGATTACAAGAAGTGTGAATGTGTTAAAAAAACCAAGGTTATAAAGAATATTTCATACTTATTGGTAATATTGATATGTCTTGGTAATTCACATGATTAAATAGATGAAAAAAAAAACTGTTGGTTGTATCTACACAGTGTATCCTATTTATATTATATATGACTTAGATAGTAATGTACCAAGTTGTGAACTTTTTAGTTCTTGATCAGGAGGGCATATATGAAAAGGAATTTTACAATTTTGTAAAAAAAAAAATTGACTAACTCGAGAATGTTGAGCATTACATTAAAAATATGTGGTTCTTAGCTGTTAGAGAGATCATCAGTTATTTCACTGTATTGGTACAAGTTTAGCACACAAAAAGAAACAAATCTCTAGTCTGTTATGCAACAAGAGTGAAAGTTCCTCAATGCAGTATACTTTATTAATGTTTCATTATTATATATTCATCAAAAAAACACCTAATGATTAAAACCCAAAATTATTCAATATCACTCATGCATTTCTCTAGATCTCTCTACATGTTCCTTTTTTATGAAAAGCTAGATGAAACCGGTTTTATTTGGAGAGGACACCTTGGCCAGCAACAAATATCTGCTTCATTGTCATAACATAGCATGAGAAGGAAAATCCTGCAGAAGAATATAAAGCAAGTGTACTTACAGACAGACAGACAGATAGATAGGTAGATAAGATGACACGTTAATTGATAAATCCAGTTAAAGTTTGACAGGTAATGACAAAAGGAATATAAACAGTACTATGAGTTAAAACAAGTAAAATAAGTACATCAGTTCGTAGGCCTGATCATCATGGATGTCGTGTTGAGGGAGTAGCCAAGACCTGTCCAAGACTTGTATATAATCCCTTCTCCGTCGTAGGAGTTTGGTCCCTCGATGTAAGGTCCGTTGAGGTTGATGGAAAGACACGCCACGTACCACCATCCACCGGGGAAGCTGGTGGGTGGAAATGGAGGTTCTGGTTTAGGTAGGGCTATGAATGGTGGATATCGAGTGTTGAATGATTGTGAGAGAGACTGATTAAGGATGAATGAAGGAAGTGTAAATTGTGATGGCATGAAACTACAAATGGTGACAGGCTGATCATAATGGGCCTTCTAAATGGCAAATTATTGATAGTACAAAGGATTCATAATCAATGTTTGGGTGAGCTTTATTAACAGAAAACTAGTGTAAAATTGGAAGGTGACTAAAATTAGATTAAGAACAGTATTTTTTCTAGAAGTAAAAGCTTGTGATATTTCCTGAGTGCTATTATTGCAGAAAATTAACTACAAATAGATAATCTATACGTCAGTTTGTACTTACGCGGCTGCACAGCTCCAAGAAGCGATATCCAAGTCCTTGTCGATTGTGGAGAAGTAGGACCCAGTGTGATAGGCCATGGAGTCCCCAGCCGTGCCAGAATACCCGGACACATTCAGCTGGAAGTTATCCTCGACGCCCCGGATGGAGAAGTGGCTGAACTTGGCCCACCTGGTCAAGCCCGTGAAGTCGCTGAGGTCGATCCGCAGCTCGTTGGGAGCCTGGGTCGTGAGGGCGTGGATGAGGCTGTTCCCGAGCCAGAACTCTCCGGAGGGCCTGTGGCCGAAGCCGCTCCTGTATTCTTCCCACGAAACGGAGAAGTCGACGCGAGGCTGAAGGTCCCGGCGCCGCTGGATGACCGTCCAGCCTCCGCCCTCCATGGTCATGTCGCAGTAGACGCTGACGGAGGCCTTGGGGCAGCAGTGGAAGGGGTAGATGGTGTACATGCCGTCCACCTGGTTGCCTTTCCGGCGCACGTCCACGCAGTTTCTGAAAGGGCGGAGAGCAAGAATTGTAAGAGCAAGATCTATGTCAAAGCTGAAAGTGTTACATATGTATGTCTGTATATACATGTTTACATATATATATATATATATATATATATATATATATATATATATATATATATATATTATATATATATATATATATATTCATATATTTATATATATATACATATATATATATATATATATATATATTATATATAAATATATATATATATATATATATATATATATATATATATATATATATATATATATATATATACATATACACACACACACACACACACACATATCTGTCTATCTATCTCAATGTATATATGTGTATATATATATGATTTTTGTATGTGTGTTTATAGACCATACAACACCATCTCCTCAGGCTCTGCGAGTCGCTCTGAGACCCCACCTCATCTTCTGGGCCGCGACGCCCTCCTCCAGGATCTCGACGTCGCAGAGGGTGAGCGCGGCCGGGGCGGCGCCCACGCTCTGCAGCGAGAGGAAGCGGCCGCGCATGGGCGTCGAGGGCGTGAAGTCCGCCACGGCGCCCACGTGGGGCGAGCCGGCGTTCTGGCCGAACTGCGGGTTGGAGGCGTGCGCGGGCGAGTCCCCCAGGCGAGCCTCCACGGACGCGAAGTCGCCGCTGACGCCGTCCTGGCGCGTGTGAACTCTGACCCGGGCCACGCGCCGCGCCGCGCCCAGGTCAGCCAGCCACCAAGGGCCCGACTCGACGGCGCTGGAGAAGCACTGCGAGAGGTCCGAGGTCAGGAAGCCGTTGACCGCCTTCCGCGCCTCCGAGCCAGCGGCCTCGCTCGAGGCTGAGGTCGCCGCGGGCCGCAGGCGCACGGGGTTCGTGACCCAGGAGGTGTGGCACGCGTCGAAGGTCACGGCAGCGGGGGCGACGCCGGCCCAGTGCCGCGACACCTTGATGCTGAACATCTGGCACACGCCGCCTGCAGGGAGGGGGGAGGGGGGGAGGGGGGAGATAAAGTTCAGTGAGAGGTTGGTAACTACTCGCCAAAGTTCAGTCAGGTAATAGATAAGAGTTTATTGAGTAGTTACTAATTCAAAGTTCAATGAGTATTTAATAAATTAACTTGGAAGTTCAGCGAGTAGTTAGTAGATTCAACATCTACATACTTGAATAATATTCCCATGCAATACACAAGCAGAAACCCACACACACGGTGACCAGACAGCCGCCTTGAATGAGGACTTGTGCACGGAGTAAACCAAACAGATACACACTTGAATAACTTATATAACATTATTTATTGTAGTATACATGCACTAACTCACACATTAATTTAACAATAAACAAATAGCCCCAGTTTGACTGACTTTCTCAACAAACTGAAAAAAAAATATAATTTTTATCAATGTCATTACTATTGTTATTATTATTATCATAATCATCATTATTATTATTGTCCTTCATTTGTTGTTGCTATCATTATTATTATTATTATTATTATTATTATTATTATTATTATTATTATTATTATTATTACCATTTTATTTATTGTTGTTGTTATCATTATTATTAGTATTAGTATAATTGTTATCATTATCATTATTATTAGTAGTAGTATCAATATTATTATTATTATTATTGTTATTATTATTATTATTATTATTATTATTATTATTATTGTTATTATTATTATTATCATCATCATCATCATTATTATTATTTTTTATGATTATCACCATCCTAATCACCATCACCATCATCATCACCATCCTCCTCCTCCTCCTCCTCATCATCATCATCATCATCATAATCATCATAATATCACCATCACACACACGCTGAAATTGCACATCGATCTTGCAACCAATGACCACGTGATCAGCTGTCAAAAAAGCGGAGAAGAAAAAGGTAAATAAAAACGATACACGTGGCAGAGAGCGAAGTAATTTGGACCTTAATGACATCGTGTCTGTATAACATTGTATGTTTCAATGTATATGAATATTATGAAATGGATATTTACCGTATATGTATTTTTTTTTTTTTTTTTTTTTTTTTTTTTTTTTTTTTTTTTAGGGTTGACGGGAAAAAATATGTAAAAACTTACGTATTTGATCTTAAAGTTTTTTTTTCTTTTTCTTTTTCTTTATCTATATAAACTTTTTGAACGGAATGACTTTTTAAAAAATACGTATATTTTTTGCTGATTAAAGTATAGTGTATCTTGATAAAACAAAACATATCTTCTATATATAAAAGGGATTATCTATCATAATGAAAATCACATTTGCAACTCTGTTTATATATCTTAGTGAAATTGTTTTTATCTCAGTGAATCTTGTTTATTGTTATGATTTATGTATGATTTATTGGTCTATTATTTATTTATTATTCTGTTATGATTAATTTATGATTGGTTTATGATTTGTTTTGTTTATTTTTATGGTTTATGTATGACTTGTCTATCTATTATTTATTTATCTATTATGATTAATTTATGATTGGTTTTGATTTATTTTCTTATTTTTATGGTTTATATATCTTTGATTTTTTTATTATTTATTTATTTATTTGTTTATTATGATTTATCTTGGAAAAAAGACGCGCCGAAATGTCTACCATCGTTGCTCTCTTCTCGTCCTCTTATTCTTCTTTGATTTTTTTATTTCTTTGTCACATCCTCCTCCTTCTTCTGTTTTTAATTCTTTGTTTTCTTCTCCTCTTCCTCTTCCTCCTTTTTCTTCTTCTTGGGTTTATTTGTCTTCTTCTCCTCCTTCTTCTTTACTTCTGCTCCTCCTTATTATTATTTTTCTTCTTCTCGGGTATTCCACTTCTTTGTCTTCTCCAGCTCCTCCTTCATCATCTTCTTCTTCTCCTCCTCCTTCTTTTTTTTTTTCTTCGGTTTCTACTTCTTTGTCCTCTTTTGCTCCTCCTCTTCTTCTTTTTATGTTTCTTCTTCGTTTTCTTTTTATGTTTCTTTTCCTTCTTCTTTTCCCTTTTCTTGTTCTTTTGTCCATCTTCTTTTTTTCTTTTTTTCTACTTCTTTTTTCTTTTTTTTCTTCCTTTTTTACTTCTTTTCCTTTTTCTTCTCCTCTTCCTCTTCTTCCTACTCCCTCGCGTTTTGTTTTTTTATTCGATTTACACGAAACTGTGTTGATGGGATATCATTTTTACAAGAAAAAAAATATTGTCCTTTTTGTTCCCCTTCCATTTCTGCTTCTTGTTTCAGTTTCTTCTTCTTCTTCTCCTTCTTCTTCTTCTTCATCCACTTGCAATAAACTTATTTTGACAGAAAATCACGATTCCATATTCGATTTACATCAAATCTTGTTTATAATTTTTAATCTAATTTTATTTTATTTCTTATAAGACCTATATTACATATTTTTTCTTTATCTTCTGCTTCTACTTCTTTTTTTAAATTTTCTTCTTCTTCTTCTTCATCTTCTCTTTCTTCTTCACCTTCTTCGGTTTCTTCACCTTTTTCTTTCTCAACAAGAAAGCTTTTGTGTGTTTTTTATGGGACATGTTTCCTCCCATATCCTGTTATGTCCGCCTTAGGACCTGTTTATAATGCTTTTTATTTCTCGCTAAAAATGTATATTTCAGTCGCGTGTCACAAAGTTCATAAAAAGCAATAACTCTTCCGTGTGGAAATTTAGTAATAATATCTCCAACATGTACTGTGAAAGGTGAAACGTTCGCTTAAAGGAGGTTAAGATACACACCCTCTCATCCGTTTTTGGCAGAGACACGAAAGCTGACAAGAAAGCCATTTTCTTCGATGTTTTTGGTATGGACTTCAAGTGTTATTTGCGGAATGCCATTTTCACTCATCTAGGTGAAGGATAAAGCTCAAACACACATATTACACAAAAAAACACGCACACGCACACATAACACACACGCACAAGCACAAACACACGAAGAAGCACACGTACAAACACGCACCCCCCCCCCCCAACACACAAACACACACACACACACAAACTCACACACACACAAACACACACACAAACTCACAAACGCACATATTTGAAGATCTACTGCTATCCTGGAATATTGCGCTGAAAAGAGTGGAAATACACAGCGATCACGACAAGTAACCCTTTTGAGATGATTCTTTTAGTCTAGAAGTGAATTTGTGGACAAAACATTCGTCCGGTTTGTTAAAATTGTGCCAGGCCAGACCCAGTGAATATTCGTATAAACAGACATCCATATATACAGAAATTTATGCATTTCTATCGATCTATCAAATAAATATGCATTTATTTTTCTGTCTGTACGGTAGAGATGCATGTCTAGACTGATAGATGTGCATTTGTTTCTGTGTATGTGCATGTCCGTGTAATGAATGTCAATTAGTCAGGCCTGGCACAATTCTAACAAACCGGCCGTATAACTATCCTTATTCGTTAGAGGAATATGTATATATATATCACTGTCTTTTTTTCTTCTTCTTCTGTACCCCTTCTCCCCTTCTTTGTCCTATTCTTAAACGGGGTCGCTGTAACCTGGTTTGGGCAGATGGCACGATGCCCTTCCTGACGCCAGCCCTCTCGACATGCCCATAATTGGAACCGGCACCGACTCAGGCTGCCTTCTTTATATATATATATATATATATATATATATATATATATATATATATATATATATATATATATATATATATACATATACATATATATATATATATATATATATATATATATATATATATATATATATACATATACCTATATATATATATATATATATATATATATATATATATATATATATATATATATATATATATATATATATATATATAAAAGAATGATAACGTACTATGAAAGACACGTAATAACCCACATTTCATATCATAACCAACATACCATTACGACCACACAAAGGCCAATATGGTAGAAAAAGACACACAAAACCAACATATCGTATCATACTGCATCATCGCCCACATAGCTCCTCCACGCACCTGTGACGCAGGCCAGGCGGCAGCTGGGTACTTCGTTGCAGCTCTGAAGGCAACTGAAACTGAACTTCGAGGTTGGGGCTTCTCCAAGGTATGTGTCCTGGAGGTCGGCGGGGAAGGTTGGCGACACCTGCAAGCCCCGGGTTCGGTGGAGGTCAGGTCACGGAAAGTGTACATGTCGAAGGTTGAATGAATAAATATTTTTTTCTCTCTTTCTCTCTTTCTTTCTTTCTCTCTCTCTCTCTCTCTCTCTCTCTCTCTCTCTCTCTCTCTCTCTCTCTCTCTCTCTCTCTCTCTCTCTCTCTCTCTCTCTCTCTCTCTCTCTCTCTCCCTCCCTCCCTCCCTCCCTTCCTCCCT
>NC_091568.1:1075648-1078148 GCF_042767895.1 Penaeus vannamei
TGTGTGTGTGTGTGTGTGTGTGTGTGTGTGTGTGTGTGTGTGTGTGTGTATCTGTGTGTATGCGTATCTGTATATACATATATACATATTCCCGCCCTCACTCCGGGGCTCAGATATCCGGGGGTCATTGCAAGTGCAGCTGAACCGGAAGTGCAACACTAGTTTTCCTGTTCTGTTTGGCGACACTGGACAGTTCGTTCGAAGCTGTCATTTTTTTGTTTATTTTTTCTTTTTTTCTTTCTTGTTTTTTTCTTTTTTTCTTTTTTTCTTTTTTTCTTTCTTTTTTCTTTTTTTTCTTTTTTTGTCTTTTTCTTTTTTCTTTTCTTTATTTATTCTTTTATTATTTTCTTTCTTTTATCTTTTATTTACTTTTTTATTTATTTTATTTTTTCTTTCTTTTTTATCTTTAATTTCTTTTTTCTTTTTTTTCTTTTCCTTTCTTTCCTTCTTTTTCTTCTTCTTGTAAATAGCCAGCATATCCGTTTTACACAATACACAGACATACACACACACACCAACAGACACACTTACACAGACACATATGGATATAGATATTAAAAGATAGATAGATAGATGCAGATAGACAGATCGAACGATATACAAATATACAGTAATTGGCATCCCATTTGTCAAGTTGCTATGTAATCTTTTTATTCTTTTTTTTCTCAAGCTCCATCTCTGATTCTTCATTTCTCTCGAGTTTTCTCATTTTTCTATCATTTTTTTCGTGTTTTTTTTTCAATTTAAATATCTACTCATGATGGATCACGGTCCCCAGATTTTTTTTTTTTTTTTTTTTTTTTTTTTTGTGGCAGGCGAGGCATAATTTTTGTAGACTTTTGTGGACATGGCAACATACAACATACTTAGAAGAAAGTCTTAGTCACGTACTTTGGCAGTCCTATTGTAAGATAAATCTAGTGTGTGTGTGTGTGTGTGTGTGTGTGTGTGTGTGTGTGTGTGTGTGTGTGTGTGTGTGTGTGTGTTTTCTTTGCCTTGAAAAAATGATAAACCTCATATTATGTGTTATTTTCCCAATAGGACAAAGATAAAGTTATTTTCTGTGGCGTTTTCTAACGATGCAAAACAGTATATATATTTTTCCTTTTCTTTTCTTTTTCACCTCCAGCGACCAAATCAGAAAATTGGATTTAGTTTACGCTCGTCGAAAATTCCACAAAAATAAAGCATCTACTTAACTTCATTGACCTCACAGTATGTGGGGCAGTTCACTGTGAGGGAGAATTTAGAATTTTTTGTATAAAACCCTCTAGATAAAGTGAGCAATATAGCTAAACTTCAATAAACATAAGTAGCGTTTTATCTTTAAAATGCAAAAACTCAATCAGCTGTTTAGAACATAATAAAAAAGGGTAACCGTAGATAACAAAGTGACCCGATTTATATAAACAAAAGAAGGAAATTGTGAAGTAGGATATCGAGAATTGAAAAATAGGAAAAAAATTGCTCTAGGAAATACTTGTCATTCTCTTTCCTTTCGTCTCCTTCTCCTATTCTCTTTCCACCCGAATCCTCCTACTCCTCTTCTCTCCTCCTCCTCCTCCTTCTTCTTCCCTCCTCGTCCTCGTCCTCCTCCTCCAAATCCCTCCTATTCCTCTCTCTCCCCCCCCCTCCTCCTCCTCCTCCTCCTCCTCCTCCACTACCACCACCGCCTCCTCCTCCTCCTTAACCACCTCCTCCTCCTTCTCTTCCACCACCACCACTTCTCCTCCTTATCCACCACCGCCACCTCCTCCTTCCTTCCCCTTCCCTCCTCCTCCTCCTCCTCCTCCTTCCTTCCCCTTCCCTCCTCCCCTCCCTCCTTCTCCATCCCTTGCTTTGTGTGGTTCCGCGGTCCATTTCCGTTCCCCGCAACCGATGGCTTCCTCCGAACCGTCAGCATTAGGCGCCATTGTCTCCCTGTGGCCTCAAAATATTACCGGATATTGACAACTTTAGTCCATAAAACCCTGTAACAAGAAAGGAGAAGATAATATTAACGGGAGTCGGGAATTTTCGTATTTTTGTTTATGTTTATGCGTTTTGGAGAAGGTAACTGAGTGCCGTTGCGATCCAGGGAGATCTATCGAGGATTGTCGATAGATTTTATGGATTCTGGAAAATTCTTGTCATCGCCCCCCCACCCTCCTCCCTCGCCACTTCCTTCTCCTCCTCGTCCTGCTGCCTTGTCTTCTTCTTCTTCTCCTTCTCTTCCTCATTTTTCCTTCCACATCCTCCCCGTCCCATCTCTTCCTCCTCCTCCTCCTTCTTTTTCTCCCTCCCTCTCTTCCTCCTTATTTCTCCTCTTCCCTCTTCTCCTTCTCCTCCCCTCCCTTGCATTTTCCGATCTCCCCCTTCTCTCCTCCTTCTCCCCTCCCCCTTCTCTCTCTCCTCCTCCTCTCCTCCTCCCATCTCTTCCCCTCTCCTCCTTCTCCCTTCCCCCTTCTCTTTCTCCTCCTCCTCTCCTCCTCCCATCTCTTCCCCTCTCCTCCTTTTCCCT
>NC_091568.1:1090648-1093148 GCF_042767895.1 Penaeus vannamei
AAGATTGAAAACATTTAAGACACCCGAGAGCCCGCGCGGTTGGTACGCCCGAGTGCATATCCACCGAGGACGTCCCGATGAGTCAGAGAAAAAAGTATACAAACGAGTCAATTAATGAACCCAAAAACAAACTACTCACACATCAAAACACCTCAAATAATGAGAAAAGAAACACATTTAAGACACCCGAGAGCCCGCGCGGTTGGTACGCCCGAGTGCATGTGCACCGAGGCCGTCCCGTCGAGGCAGTCCAAGGGCGGATCAGCTGATCGCCATCCTCGGGGGGAAGGGTCCGGGAAACTATTAGTCCCTTTGTGCCAGTGAGAGAGGGGAGCCGCTGCACTATTCGTGTGCCACTGACCTCGTGAAACACCCAGCGATTGTCGAGAGGAGTTTCGGGAGGTTTCAGAGACGTAGAGAGGAGAGAAGAGGAAGAGGAAGTGAGAGGAACCAAGATGAAGTGGTTGATGGTCCTTGTGGTCAGCCTTCTTGTAGGTGAGTCAGGGAAGAGGCGAAGAAATGGGGAGGCTTTTGGGGCTTTTTGCTGCCGAAACGGGGGTAGATTTGGTCAATATTCCGTAGTGATATTGGGGGTAGTTGAACACGGCTGCGAGTGGAAGGGTTTTCGAGCTGGCTTTTGGGACATGGAGGAAAGTAAAAGTTCTTGGTAAAAGGGAGAGTAAAAGGTCGGTCAAACTAAGAAAAAAGGGGCAAGTTTAATTTTTTTTTTGTTGCAATAGGGCCGTCTTCCGCACCCACTGTGTAGAGACCTTTTCATGCCGCGTTTCTTGTGTGATCTGAAGGAAGGTAACGCGAACTAGGTTTTGAGACGTGTGTACGATGGGCATGATTTAGAAATAAGGGTTTTCCAATAGAAGCAGGAAATAAGGGTTCTCCGATAGAAGCAGATGATAATATTTTTACAAGGTGTATCCAAAGGCGACAGAAGAATGTGTCATCATCTCGGCTGAACACGACAATACAACCAAACTTAACGCAACGAAAAATAACCCAACACGACCCAAAAATATTCTAAGACTACCTAGCCTAGCCTGATACAGTGTAATCCAACCTGATTCAGTGAAACACCACCCAACGTAATCCAACTTAACTCCCAAGCCAAATTGGGACACTAGCAACATGAACGAATGTACTGCATAACATTGGAGGTGATATTTATTGTTCTCTGGTAAAAAATCTATCTTGTGTGCTATGACCCTGTATTGAGTCATTAATTGTTTCACTAGTTCTTGGATGTAATGATAACCATTGTCGATATAGGTCATTATTATAAGTTTAATCTTTTTGACTTAGGCTGTGAGTGGTGTTTTCCGCAATCTTTTTCTTTTATTTGTGGCATTACCGCTCATATCTGCAAATTATTTCTTGTACTGACAAATGCAACTTTTTGCTCTCTACAAGAATATTATCTTCATTTTACACAAGCTTGGTACATCCATACCAGAAAGATTAATCAATACAGTTTTGGGTGTAGACCTGTAGTATCATCTGATTCAGAACATAAAATTTTTGAAATGGTAAACTGACTAGATAAGGCTCTTTAGCCCATGAAAACCCAAATGAAATATTGATAGTAGTCAGTACTTTAGGAAAGGTCGGCAAACTTCCACCACATAAACTTTGGGAAGATAGTAGTTAATTGCAATTAGGGAAGGTCTGGGAAAATACGACTACTCTCAAAATTATTTTTAAACCTCTTTCTCAATGTTGGGAATGATATTTTATGGGTTATAACTCACTTCTTTCTTCTCCTCTTTTTCTCAGCTCTGCTGTCCTGTCCTGTTCTCACCTGTCCTGTCCTGTCCTCCCCTCCCCTCCCCTCCCCTCCCCTCCCCTCCCCTCCCCTCCCCTCCCCTCCCCTCCCCTCCCCTCCCCTTCCCCTCCCCTCCCCTCCCCTCCCCTCCCCTCCCCTCCCCTTCCCTCCCCTCCCTCCCCTCCCCTCCCCTCCCTTCCCTTCCCTTCCCTTCCCTTCCCTTCCCTTCCCTTCCCTTCCCTTCCCTTCCCTTCCCTTCCCTTCCCTTCTCTATCCTTCCCTTCCCTTCCCTTCCCTTCCCTTCCCTTCCCTTCCCTTCCCTTCCCTTCCCTTCCCTTCCCTTCCCTTCCCTTCCCTTCCCTTCCCTTCCCTTCCCTTCCCTTCCCTTCCCTTCCCTTCCCTTCCCTTCCCTTCCCTTCCCTTCCCTTCCCTTCCCTTCCCTTCCCTTCCCTTCCCTTCCCTTCCCTTCCCTTCCCTTCCCTTCCCTTGGCTCTCTGCCCTTCCCTTTTCTTCTCTCCTCCCCTCCCCTTACCTTCCCTCCCTTCCCCGATCCCTTCCTCTCTCCTCACCCCTCCCCTCCCTTCGCTTTGCCTCTCCTCTCTTCCCCTTTCTTCTTTCCTCTCCACCCCTTACCTCCCCACCCTTCCCCTCTCCCTTCCTCTTCTCTCCTCCCCTCCCTCTCCTTGCTTCCAGGCAAAGCCAGTTACATATCACCAATGCAAAATG
>NC_091568.1:1100648-1105648 GCF_042767895.1 Penaeus vannamei
TGTTTTATCTTAGATACAAAATACCCCTCCAGATTTCACGAGATTGTGAGCTCCTAAATGATATACATAACAAGAATAAGAGATATACTTAGTCTTGTTAATTAAAGTTTTTCAGTTACTGGAGAGTTTGCCAAGGCTGTGATCACGATATGTAGAAAGATATTTTTATTTGGAGAATGAATCCCCATAGTCAGAATTATTTACATATTTATCATTGAGATTATAATTATTATAAGGGAGTTTATTTGATTTTATTCTGATGACTTAATAGGGAATATAAATGTAGTAATTTATAATGGAAACTAATGTATGTATATGAGTATTTGTCATTTTTTTTATTTTTTTTTATTATGAATTATGTATATATGTGTGTGTGTGTGTGATTGGGCTGTTGACTGCTAGCAAGCATTGGATATCTACCTATGTATGTGTCTGTGTATGCTGATACTTTTTTTTATGTGTGTATAAATATAGACCTCTGTTTCTAGACCTCTTAAGTCTAGAAACACAATATTCATTTAGTAAACTCATTAACGAAATTTGGAGGACAAAACTAAAATTTACCAAATACTTGTTGACTAGAATATGGCCAAGTGACATGTTTGTCCTCCCATAGTTCTTATTAAGTTCTAAAGAACGGTAGGAAATATAGAATCTCATCTAGTTTGTGTTCTGTTGATTTCTGTGTTTGCTGGAATGATTCAAGAGGAATGAAAATACCAAAGAAATGGAGGCTTTGTAGAAATTGTGCCAATTATCATTATCATTGTGTATGCATGTTTTTATTAGTTAACCTTTGTAGTTGGTTTACCATCACTTTCACTTATAAAAGCCTGGCAGGAATTTAACATATTATTTGAGTATCATAATTTAGAATTCAGTCTAAATGTAGTTATTCTTATTAGAGAAAAATAACAGTTGAAAGGGGAGCAATGGGATAAATACAGTGTAATATTCCATTAAAAAAAAAGAATTTTAAATAAAAGAATTAAAAAAACAAGATAAAGCTCTAAATGATGAATATTATTTATTCAGCACCAGGGCGTGTGTGTTTGTTTAGGAGTGATGTTATGCTTAATTTCTACCCTCTTATAATGGTTACTGCAGAAACTCATGTGCTCTTTTTTTGAGTGTATTAGTAGTTTAGCAGCTGAATGTACCTCTTGCTGTGTTTGTTGCAGCTTTTACACATACAGTCACTAACATTTTCTCTCTCTCTCTCTCTCTCTCTCTCTCTCTCTCTCTCTCTCTCTCTCTCTCTCTCTCTCTCTCTCTCTCTCTCTCTCTCTCTCTCTCTCTCTCTCTCTCCCTCTCCCTCTCCCTCTCCCTCTCCCTCTCCCTCACCCTCTCCCTCTCCCTCTCCCTCTCCCTCTCCCTCTCCCTCTCCCTCTTCCTCTTCCTCTTCCTCTTCCTCTTCCTCTTCCTCTTCCTCTCCCTCTCCCTCTCCCTCTCCCTCTCCCTCTCCCTCTCCCTCTCCCTCTCCCTCTCCCTCTCCCTCTCCCTCTCCCTCTCCCTCTCCCTCTCCCTCTCCCTCTCCCTCTCCCTCTCCCTTCACTCCTTTTGAAATACAGTTGACTTTTATACTCCAAAGCAAGAAAATATTTGATTGCAGCTGTTGAAGATGATAATTGTTTTTTCCCAAGCTATTCAGCCTATACAAAGAAATTGATAAACTTTGGTAGTCATAGGTATTTAGTCATAGTATCACATCTATGCTGTTGTGCTGCAAAATCTTCCCGAGAACAAAGCAGATCTCTTGATATTTGCTTTGATGTGTAGGGGATACAGCAAGTGTAGGGAACCCTATTATTTGGGCTATAGATTAATGCACACACACATATGCTAACTCATACATGCACATTTTGATATGCTGCCATCTCTAGTGGTCATGAAGGGTCTTGCCATGGGTCATGATGTGGTAGTTGAAGGATTTTAAGGTTATTAATGAAAGCAGCTATTGTTGACATAAAAATAATAGTTATTTGTATGGGGAAGGAGTTGAAAGAGAGAAGAAACAGTAAAGTCTGTGTGAGTAATAGAGAAAGTAACTTCTTTGATTAATTATTATGGTTTATAGGAATTCTGGTCCCCCCTTTTTGCACAGTAAATGTCCATTTAGCTTTTCAGGCATACCTTTTCAAATTAGGGATAAGTAAATGGTAAGGGACTTGCTAACCATACTGTGTGAGACAGTAACTTTCCTTCCATTACCCCTTGGTTTTGACTTTTCCACACTTTAATCCCTATAGCAATTGCTTGATTCATTCATTGTTTTTTTTTTTCTTCTATTTCATATGGGAGCTATGGAAGGTATGACCAATTCATAAAAAGCTTTCCCATCAAATGGTGTACTTTCTTTTATATGATGGATGTCACAATTTTCAGGTTAACTAGGGAGTTTTTAGTGAAGAAAGCTTTGATATATATATGAAGGTGGTTGTATGAAATTTATGTTTTATTGCAACAGTTGGATAATATAAAAAGAAAGTGCTGTGGAGTTTGGAATATTACTGTAGAAGTATTAATAGTCTACAATATAAGCATAGGGAGGTTTTGGATTTGCATTTCAAATCAAAGGGTATATGGTAAGGTTTTGGAATTGCATTTCTTTTGTAAAAGAAAAAAAAGGGGAGATATTGCTTGTGATTTTGCTATTGAACACAAGTGCCAGGTGAAATAGGGAGAAGGACTTTCGAAATGTACTCATGGCAGACTGGAAATGGGCATGAGATGTGCAAAGACTGCACTACTAGACTGGTTTATAGAAAACTCAGTCCAGAGCAGGAATAAGGATAGGAACATTAATGTGCTATTGAGGTTGTAGTGGTATAAGCTTGTGATTACATATGAAAAGGAATATATATAAAACTTGAAATAGAAGGTAAGAAATCATTAAATGAGTGATCTTGAGAATTTGACAGGAAAACTACTCATAATAACAAGATTCAGTTGTAAATATGACTAGAAATTAAATATCAATTCTGATTTTCAAAATTATTTAAAATGGTGAAAGCATTTAATATGATTTAAAGATAATGACCACTGTTTAGCTTTCATGTCAGAATTCAGTATCTAGAATGAGCAAATGCTTTGGATTGCTTTTGAATGTGAATAAGGAATGCATAGTTGGTCAAATACATCCACTTAGACATGCACATGGATATCACATGTGTACATATACCTACACATGGTTAAACATGCATGTGTATTTATATGTATGCATGTGCACATTGCCCACACGTCCCTCTCCCCACTGAAGTGTAGATATTCATGCTAAATAGTAGACGTTTTTTACATGAATAATATTGGAGGATAATCTTATGATAACTTCAGCATGTATCCTTTTTAATGTGGTGTAGCACTATTAATTTATTGAATGTTGCTTCAATCATAGTGAGTGCCATATGTATTTATTAGGATACCTACACAATGGTTTTAAATGACAAGATTTCAGATATGATTAGAAATTTCACTTGTAATGAAAATCATGAAAGTCCTTAGCAAATTCTTCTCTGTAAAATGGGTGTTCATTTTTTTGTCGTCATATAACTTTTGAATGAAGAAATATAGCTGCTTTGAAGTGTGATACATGCTGAGGTTACATTTACCAATTTTTAGTGAGGATGGTGAAAATTTTATGTAAATAGTGTAGAAGACAATCTTAGGAAAAATAGAATATTATTTGGAATTAGTAAAACTGAGCTCTTACGCTACACATTTTTAAGGTGTGTGCAGCAAATCTTTACATATACACTTTGTTGAATTTTGCATTTATTTTCTGTAGTAAAAAAATAAAAAAAGAGTTGTAATAAAGCCACATAGAGTATGGTAAAAATCACAATTTGTCATGCTGTAAATATATTCCCATTCAACAAGGCAAGAAAATTGTAACTGGAAGTGCATAAGGATGTTTTAAAGAAATATTTCTGGTAAAATCTTGATGAATTTGTGTACATATTACATGTGTACACACACACACGCATGTGCACACGCACACGCATGCACACACGCACACACACCCTATACAAATGTGCTTTTACCTATATATACATGTATATATGCTGAAACATTTCAGGTTGACAGTTTTAGATAAAAAAAAAAAGTTTCTTGACAGTTTTAAATATTCCAGGTAAATTTGCCTTGATCCCGTAAATTCCTAGTCTCTCTGTCACTTTATAGTCCCCCTCTCCAACCAAGTCACTTTATATGCCCCTCTCTACCAGGACACATTAGCGAATGTCTACACAGCGATTTCCCACAGTTAGAAGCATGTCACACAGTCCATGAAAGTCTTTCTCTACATCCTGACTTCACAGTAATGAGTTATTGGTTTTGAATCGTGTTTAGAATAACACGGCATTAGAGGTAATGTGTTGTGCTGCATGAACAGAACACTTTCTTTCCATATTTCTGAAAGTCCGTTATAGTATTATGATTTTTTCTTCTTGTTCTTGCCTATTTCAGTGCTAGTATGTCATTTTGTTTTATATCAGGGATTGAAAGTTAGCATCATTTGTGTTCACAGTGTTCAGGAAAACTTTGTTCACTATTATATATGTACAAGAAGATACATATATTATTGTACTTTCAGTATACTTAAAGAAGGACAACAGACTTAAGAAAAGTTGTATTATCCTGTATATATTTGAACTAGGAGATTTTCGAGGTAATCTTTCTTAGCACCAACGTAGAGGCCATCAAACCCATGCTTACTTAAATACATGTAAACAAGAATGAAAGAGTTTGAAACCTTATTAGAAATGGTTAGGTATTATAGTTGCTGTCATAGCTAGGAATGAAGCTGGATTTTGATACATTCATTTTAAACACATTCCTACATGTCATTTTCAAGTTATTGTTGACGTTGACGTATGTTGAATATTTGACTGGTATTTATTTTTGGAATGGGATTTCTTGAGCCAGTATACGGATGTAAACCCCAAAGACAGATGCTAACTTTTTTTATGGTACACTAAATGTTTAATGTACAAGAAGCCCAA
>NC_091568.1:1110648-1113148 GCF_042767895.1 Penaeus vannamei
CCGAGAAACAAGGAGGAAAAAAGGTTGCTTCTTACTAACTCGAGTTCCTTCACAACTTGCTGTAATTCATACTAACCCTAAAGTTACTCTGGTTTTGCTACACTCGTTCAGAGCAAATAGCAATCTCGTTGAATCGAGACTTTCCTAGCTTTCAAGTATTCGGATCCCCAACGGCAGGTCCTATGTGCGAAATGTACGAGACCAAAGTGGCCGGGCACTGGGCTGGCACGGACGACCCCTCCGCCGTGACCTTTGACACCTGCATCACAAAATGGGTCACGAATCCCCGTTCATCTCCTCCCGTCATGACCTCCGCCTCGTCTACCAGCCAAGGATCCGACGCTAGGAAGGCCGTCGACGGATTTATCGGCAGGAACGTCTCCCTCTGCTTCTCCTCCGGCCAGGAACCGAATCCCTGGTGGATGGCCGACCTCGGGCGCGTGAAGCGAGTGTCCCAGGTGAGGATTCACACGAGGCAGGATGGCCTCGGCAGTGAGTTCCTCTCGGTGTTGGTTCGTCTCGGGAATTCCTCGGATCCGCTCGCTGTTTCGAATGACACTTGCTTGCACGGCTCGTTGGATCAGGATTATCCGGAGGGTTTTGCAGGGAACGCGTCTGACCCGGGGAACTCGACCGACGTGGGAAATTCGACTGATCCTTTGGGAAACTCAACAGGTCTAGGAGAAACTACAGTTCCAGTGAATTCGACAGAACCGGGAAGCACGGCAGGCCCCTCGGGAAGCACAACAAATCCTCCAGGAACCACGACAAATCCTCCATTTAACACAACAGATCCTCCAGGAATTTCAACCACGCAAGGAAATTCATTGGGAACCTCAACAACTCCAGGAATCTCAACCTCAGCCAATCAAGGAAGTACGACAGAGCATTTGGGAACTTCAACGGAACAAGCCATTTCAACCCAGGGGCCAACAGTAAAGAGACGCAAACGAAATATTGATCCAACCCAGTCAACACCTACAGAAACCCCCCAGTCATCCCAACCAGAAGTTGCGACCTCAACATCCCAACTAGGAGTTACAACAACATCCCAACCAGGAGTTACAACAACATCCCAACCAGGAGTTACAACAACATCCCAACCAGGAGTTACAACAACATCCCAACCAGGAGTTACAACATCCCAACCAGGAGTTACAACAACATCCCAACCAGGAGTTACAACAACATCCCAACCAGGAGTTACAACAACATCCCAACCAGGAGTTACAACAACATCCCAACCAGAAGTTATGACGACATCCCAACCAGGAATTACGACCTCAACATCCGAACCAGAAGTCACTACTTCAACAGCCTCTCCCGATCTAGGTCCCCAGTGTGAAACCTCGAATGAAACCAAGGACCACGTGTTTCGTCTCAACCCAGTGATAGGTTCCAACCCGGGAGAAGCCCCTCTGGCGGCCGAAGTGGTGTTCAGCCTCCCTCAAGCCGTGAGTGGGCGCTACTTGTCCATCCAGAGCTTAGAGTCGGATCCTAGCAATGTGTTGACCATCTGCAACGTTGAGGTGTTGGAGCAGCAGAGGGAACCGGTGATGAGGTTTGTTGGGTAACTCGGTTTTATGTTTTCTGTGATTTTCTACGTTTATGTGGGTTTAAATATAGATAAAAACAGGTATTTTTCCATACTTGCATATGCGCATATAGGTAGGTACTTAGATAAGGAGGCAGACAGACATGACAAGTACAAGTAAATGTAATATCAAAAGTAAATGAAACTTCTATTGCCCAGGGGACACGTGACCGAAATCGCACCTTTCCAGGAACTGCCTCGACGTCCGAGACAAGGTGAGCAACCGGAGCGGCGTCTACACCGTCCACCCGCACCCCTGCTGCCCCCTCGAAGTGATCTGCGACATGGACACCGACGGCGGAGGATGGACGGTCATCCAGCGTCGGCAAGACATCCTGCCGCGACAGGACTTCTTTCGGCCGTGGCACGAGTACGTCGTGGGCTTCGGACAAAGGCCCTGCGGCGAGTTCTGGCTTGGCCTCGAGAACATCCACGCCCTCACCGGCCAGACGCCGAACCAGCTGAGGATCCTTCTCGAGGACTTCGACGGCGCGACGCGGTGGGCCAACTACGGCTATTTCCACGTCGGCGATGAGGGCGCGTCCTATGCCCTGACCGTGGCCAACTACACAGGCGATGCTGGCGATTCCCTGGCTTACCATAATGGCCAGAAATTCTCGACGAAGGATCGGGATTCGGATGAGTCTTCCACTAACTGCGCAGAGAGGTTAGAAGGAAGCTTCCCTGGTGCGAGTTATTCATTTGATGAAGTGTTCTGTCACTGTCATGTGCTTTTATAAATAGATGAGAGAAAAAAGGGTATGTCCACAAAGCAATTGCACATTTAACTGTAGACATTTAAATACGTTGTCAGCTAGCATTATGCTGGAATTAAGATTTTATTCGTAATACCCAGTATATCATGACGGCCCTTGATATCTAATTACTTTTAATTTCTAATATATA
>NC_091568.1:1120648-1125648 GCF_042767895.1 Penaeus vannamei
GCAGCAGAGAGAATCGGTTATGAGGTAAGTAACTTCTTTGTTCATTCATGTTGTTTCTGCGAACTACTACTACGCTCCACTGTGTCCTTTTCCAAACTGCGTGGCTGGTGAACCGTGAATCTACAGGAACTGCCGGGACGTAATGGACAAGCTTGGCAACGCGAGCGGCGTCTACACCGTCTACCCGCGCGAGTGCTGCCCCGTCAGCGTCTACTGCGACATGGCCACCGACGGGGGCGGCTGGACGGTCCTCCAGCGGCGCCGGGACGTCCTTCCTCGGGAGGACTTCTACCGTCCTTGGAGCGACTACGCCCTTGGGTTCGGACGCCTCCCTTGCGGGGAGTTCTGGCTGGGCCTCGAGCACATCCACGCCCTCGCCGACCAGACGCCCAACGAGCTCCGGATCGACCTGGAAGACTTCGAGGGCGGAACCCGCTGGGCCAAGTACAGCGCCTTCTACGTGAGTGACCGCGACGACCTGTACACGCTGGGCATTTCCGGGTACGAGGGGAACGCCGGGAACGCCCTGGCAGCGCACGACGGGAGGAGGTTCTCCACGAAGGACTACGACAACGATGGGGAATCCCGCAAGCACTGCGCGCAAATGTAAGCAGGCAAAGGAGTAGATGTTCATAGACAATACACGCAGCGTATTTAGGCATGTGTGTGCGCGTATATACATCATGCTAGGTAATAATAATGATCATGCTAAGGCCAATGATGATACCAATTACGATCATTTATGACTCCTTACACCATTGCCAAATCTTCAACACCAGTTACAAGAAACCAGTGTTATTCCTTCTATTAACCATTCTATTCCATTAACCGCTTATTTCCCATCCTAACAGGAGTGAAGGCGGATGGTGGTATAGTGGCCTCTGTCACTACGCCAACCTCAACGGCAAGTACCTGAGTGGTTCTCACGGGACCGTTGGCAATGGTATCAACTGGTACCAGTGGCGTGGCTATCGCTACTCACTCAAGTCTACTACGATGATGATCAGACCCCGCTCCTGAAGCACTGGAATAGGGAATGAACCGAAGAGCATTCTGTATAAAGCTTCTGGTTTATGAATGTTATTTGGATATTGTATTGTTCACTAGTTGATGAAAAGCCATTCTGATGCACGGTATGTTTTGGTATTACAACACCAACCCAATCACCTTCATTACAAATTACAAATAACTTTATTATCTAAGCGAGCTATATATAGATTTCATGATTTTTTCGTAAAGTTAGAGAGACGTTATCCTTACTTATTATGCACATATGTATGTGTCTAGAATATCTTTTATAAATGGGGGGGGGGGGGGCAGCCAATTAATCACAGAAGCATTTTCAAAAATAGTCAAATTACTTATCGTTTTTGCTTTGTTGGGATTCATAATGGTACGGTTTTGTGATTATTTAGTTATTTGTTAAGTAAGAATTAGAAAGAGACACTAAATTATGGATAATATGCTATTACAAGTCACTATTTCATGAATACAAATACATATCAATACCGTAAGTCAGACAATAACAAGTACTAACTGTATACATATCTTTGCTCTCTCTCTCTCTCTCTCTCTCTCTCTCTCTCTCTCTCTCTCTCTCTCTCTCTCTCTCTCTCTCCATCTCTCCCTCTCCCCTCTCCCTCTCTCCCTCCCTCCTCTCCCCTCCCTCCCTCCCTCCCTCCCTCCTCTCCCTCTCTCTCTCCCTCTCCTCCTCTCTTTCTCTCTCTCTCTCTCTCTCTCTCTCTCTCTCTCTCTCTCTCTCTCTCTCTCTCTCTCTCTCTCTCTCTCTCTCTCTCTCTCTCTCTCTCTCTATCGCTTGTGTGTGTGTCCCGTTAAATGCATCGGATGAGTGCAGGTAAAGGTGACGGAGTAATGATTATTGTAAAAATAGATAATTGTATTTCACTATGTAAATGGATAGATGAATAAAGAAGTTGATAATTATGATAATGATAATGATGATAATAGTAATAATAATCATCATTATTACTATTATATTGTTGTTATTATCATTATTATCATTATTATCATTATTGATAACAATCATAATGGTAATGGTACTAATAATGATAATGAAAATAATAATGATGAGAATAAAAATAATATTGATGATAATGACAAGGATAATAATAATAATAATAACGATAATGATAATAATAATAATAAAGATAATAACAATAACCATAATAGTAAGAATAGTAATGATAATGATGATAATAATGATAATAGTGATAAAGGTCATGATAATAATGATAGTAATATCAATGATGACAACAACAACAACAACAACAAAAACAATACCACCGCTCCATTATTGCACCGAGTTGCATCCACTTCGTGATTCCTTGCAAGAGCTATGCAATGTGTGAAAACCCTCCAATAAAATTTTGCAACTGTGTAAAGTCTTTTTTTCTACCTTGTATATGATGTATAGTTCCTGAATATGATTACATATATATAGTTTATGATGTTTGGATATTATTTGTAAAATGCAATAAAGGGGGGATAGTGATGATATTAATATTATAGATATTTTTGTTATTATCATGTTTCATTGATATTGTTTCGATATAATGTTGTCATAATGATGATGCTAATGGTATAATGATAATAACAATAATGATAATGATAAAGCTAAATATGAGAATAATGAAAATGATAATAATGATAGTAAGAATAAGGATAATTATGATAATGATGATGTGAGTGATAACGATAATGGTAATATTGATGATAATGATGATAATAATAATAATGACAATCATTATCATTATCAGTATCACTGTTATTATTATCATTATCATTTTCATTATCATTACTATCATCACTATCGTCAGCACTATTATTACCATTATCATCATCAATATTATAGTTGTTGTTTGCTGTTTATCATTCTCATCCCCATTCTCGTTCTTCCCCTCATACTCCTCATCACCATCACCATATTCACCACCTCATCACCACCACATCACCATGCTCTTCCTCCGCACCACCACCACCGCCAACACTATTTTAACCACCACCATCACCACCACCACCATCATTATCAACACCACCACCACCACCATCATTATCATCATCATCACCACCATCATTATCTTTATCATAATCATCACAATCACCATCATCATCATTATCTTCATCACCATCATTATCATCATCACCATCATCATCATTATCTTCATCACCATCATTATCATCACCACCATCATCACCACAGAAAAGAGAACGCGGGAGCCCTCGCCATCACCATGGCAACGACCTCTCCTCTACACCAGGAAGCCTGGAACAAAAGAACAAAAGATTATTTATAACGAGGGTATACAATCTCCTTTGGGGGGAGGGGGGGAGGGGGGGGTTAAGAGGTTTATGACGAGTGGTTTTTTTTTCGCAGCTGAGATGTTTACACTTTTTTTTTTATATTGGTAAAGAACAGGGAAAATTGTTCATTTGTGCGCTCAAACGCATGGAGTGTTCTCTATACTCCAAAATGTGGTTTGTGTTCTCAAAAATTGGGTTATTTTAATGCTCCTTTTCAAGCTCTATAACAGTATGTGCTTTTACACACACACACACACACACACACACACACACACACACACACACACACACACACACACACACACATACACACACACACACACACACACACACACACACACACACACACACACACACACACACACATATATATATATATATATATATATATATATATATATATATATATATATATATATATATATATATATATATATTTCTATTACCAACATATATAACCAAGAAATCACGAGAGGCGATGTATGAAGTGGAAGGTTCAATGGTGTTCATCCCTCGCGACGTCGACTTCTCAGAAACACTTAAAAGGGAGCGACCATAACATAGCTACCTGCAGGGATACGGCGCTGAGATTATTCATTATCGTGGACAACAGGTGTAAATATTAAGGGTGTGTTTGTTAGTTCATCTGTAGTGGCTTTTTTGTTTGCGTGGTAAGAAAGGATAAGCAGGGTATATGTAGACAAAGTCTCTCTCTTGTCTTTTTTCCTCGTTCTCTCTCTCTGTCTGTCTCTCTCTCTCTCTGTCTGTCTGTCTCTCTCTCTCTCTCTCTCTCTCTCTCTCTCTCTCTCTCTCTCTCTCTCTCTCCCCATCTCTCTTCTCTCTCTCTCTCCCCATCTCTCTTCTTTCTCTCTCTCTCAGTTTTCTTGTTGCGTCTTCTTCACTTCTTTCTCCCTCTGCAATATTCTTATGCAAGTCCTCTCACACGCACGTATACACACACATTCGCACATACATACATACGTATACTCTCTCTTTCGTAAGTACTCACACACATACTGTCTTACGTACACACACACACACATACATACACGCACACATGTACACACGCACACACACACACACACACACACACACACACACACACACACACACACACACACACGTACATATGCGCACATGTGGAGAACAAGACACGTACACATTACACAACCACATTTCTAAAAAAAGAGAAAAAAAATGAGCATCAACAACAGGACAAATTTTCCTTCTGGCGAATCTGGGGAAAAGCTCTTAGAGGAGGGGGTGGGGGGGTGGGGGGAGGGAGGGATAAGAGGAGAGGAGGATGAGAGGGAGGAAGGGAGGGAGGAAGGGAGGGAGGGATAAGAGGAGAGGAGGATGAGAGGGAGGGAGAGAGGGAGGAAGAGGTTTTTTGGAGGGAGGGAGGAGGAATGGAGGAAGAGGTGTTTGGAGGGGAGAGAAGGAGGAAGGGGGAGGGAGGGATAAGAGGAGAGGAGGATGAGAGGGAGGATGAGAGGGAGGGAGGGAGGGTGGGGGGGGGGAGGGATAAGAGGAGAGGGAGGATGAGAGGGAGGAAGGGAGGGAGGAAGGGAGGGAGGGATAAGAGGAGAGCAGGATGAGAGGGAGGGAGAGAGGGAGGAAGAGGTTTTTTGGAGGAGGGAGGGAGGAATGGAGGAAGAGGTGTTTGGAGGAGGAGAAGG
>NC_091568.1:1138636-1148636 GCF_042767895.1 Penaeus vannamei
AAATAAGAATAAAAATGGGAGTATCCATATTCTGGACTACAACACTGGTGAGGAAATGTGAAAATGTAGATAAACTCAAATATGGCTGAGCTTACTAATATACTTTCATCTCTAGAACAGGACTACGTCTATCCTTTTGACGCTTGCCATTCCCAATGCAACTATCATAAAATGGAAGCTGGATTTTCATTCAATTCTTTCACTGACCTTTTAATAGCTATTTCATGCCCAAAATAGAACAAAGTTTAAACAAACAAAAAAATAAAAACAGAAATAAAAAAATATCACATCTGACAAATGGATGAGGCTGATTCTTTTCAATGGAGCTGTGTTTTCATGCAACCTCTAATACTTTATGAAGAAATCCTTAAAAACCAATGTGGTTTAGAATTAAGATCATCCTTCACAATTAGAAAGGAATGTGAGAAATGAACAGGGCTTTGGTGTTTCATAAATATCTAAGAATTTTGAAGATATGCAAAGCAGCTCTTTAGAATTCCCATAAGCATTCTGAATTTTATCTACCAGAAAAAAGAAATGAAGAAAGACATTGCATTTCATGAGTTCGCTTGCTGCAGATGTGAAAAAATAATATTTCTATATTCAATACCACATAAAATGAATGCAGAAGCATCATTTCAGTGCAGCATCATGCCATCTTCTCCCCTTAAGAAAAAATAGAGCTTACTTTTTCTATTTGATTACGCCAGTTTACATACTCGGCATGGTCCTACTTTTTGTAAAATAACATACATCAAAAATCTTTTAAATATAACTATAAAACCAAAAACACAATATTATTTGAATATCTTGATCAGCAATTCTTTTTCTTTATATACACATAAGGGCTGCTATTAACAATTAAGAAGACGTCTAATATTTTATCTATTCTTAAAGACACAAGCCATTTTATGAACCTAAAAACCGTTTGTGCCGTTGAAAAATATGTTAGTTCCCAACGTTTATAATTGGACAAAACTTCACATGACTCGCAATCATCCAGGATGGAGGATATGTTTGTTAATTTTTAGTAATTTAGTAATTAATCTCTATCTTCTTTGTCAAAACATATTTCATAAAATTAAACTGTTTAGATGACTTCCTGCTGCATTGCTGGCTTAAATATTTTTGTACAGGCAAGTGTGTCAAAATCAAGTTTTTAAAAAATTGAATGTAAAGCAAAAATACATAGAACAGTAAAAAAATAACATAAAGCTTGCAGCCATCAGAATTTTCCCCACCTCCTATGTCTGCCTTGTGGAATGCAAGAGATTTCCCTCCTATTTGCCAGAATGTACACCCATTCCACCTCCTCTTCTCTTTGTATTACCATCTATAAACCCTAAATAACAGGACTCAGAGTTAAGTCCCTCTTTGCATTTTCTCATTACTGCAATAACATATACTTCCCAACCCTATCCCTTACATAACTTCTTTTCTGTTACCGGCATATAAAACATGCAATAACCTACACGCATCTCTCTTCCATTTTCTAATCAAAAGTAAAATAAAGCAAACGACAATATCAACCACATTTGTGTTTTTGTAACAATTGTAGAAGAAAGGTATGAATGGGAACAAATAACTTTACACTAGAAAAGAGGTACATGATGAATTTAAACTGAATCTTCATCAGAGATGTGTATCTATAATGATTTACCCAAAATCCATAAAATAATCTCTTGTGCTGTGAAATTATTCACACTTATTCATACATTTACATTCACGAGGATGAGCAAGCTATATTGCAAAAGATATTGGCACAGGTTTCCCTTACAGATGGGAAGTAAATGTGACACTATTTTTTTCTCTTTTCTATTTGCAAAAGAAGTAATGGGCGGAGAGATTTTGAACCGACTCATCTTCCACATTGGCAAGTTAAGAAGATAACCATCAGCATCTATATATCAAAGTAATGATGTACGCACTGACACTGAGAGAAAGCTTGAATACCGTATTGTACAGTAAAGTAGCATCGAAATAGTTATTGTATCCAAATCAATGCAACTTCGAGGAAAAAATCTAAAAAAGAAATCATACATTCATAAAAGAGCCATTATCACTCACGGAGTTCTGTTACTTATATAAAAAAAGATATTGCAAATACAGCACTGTTAAAGCTTCAAGAAAAAACCTACAAACTTTCTCAAACTTAACCATCATCATCATCATCATTAAAAAGTCCAAGTTCTCTCAAATCCTCAAACAGGACAGTCAATTAAAAAACCCAACCATCTCAGGCGATGACATTACCCTACGATTAATCTCCCTATGGCCGTTACCACACCTATGGATGCGACTGACACGAGAGGAATATTTGGTGTGGTGTAAGGAGCAGGGTTGCAACCATCCTTGTCATTGCATGTGCAGTATTCCATGTGGATGTTGAAGGTCCCTGTGCGGTAGATGCAATAGCGAGCATCGCCTCCCACTCCAGGCTCTCCTAGACGTGCACAGTCTCTCTTGTAGCGCCAATGACCATTGACTGTAAGTAAAAAACAAAAAACAAAAAATATGAAATAATAATAATTAAACAAAATTAAATACCTAGTAATATGTATAATTACAAAAAACTAAAATAGAATTAGAAAGATTACAAAATTACAGAAAAAAGATAGAGAGAAAGAAAATCCTGATCTGCTTATATTGCTACCTTATCTTAACCAATGCAATATAATATCAAACCATCTATTCTGTCCATTTAATCATAACCTGAAATTTGCCGTAGTTGCTGTCATGTCAAAGCACCCTACATTCCCACATTACTATCCTCTAAATCAAAATGTACAAAATACTTATTCATAATGGTTAAAACAGGTGCTAGACATCAAATATATATTTATTTATAGCGAATATCATTGGAAACCTTTCTAACTATTTCATAATAGGGGGAAAAAAACATCTAATAAGAGGTGTATAAGAAGGCGCAAACACATACAATGGAAATGAAAATATATGTGTATGACTTCAGACTATAATTCCGTGTATCCATCCTTTATCTTCGGAATTTGAATAGCTTCTGGCCTGTGTTAATACTTGTATGCTAGTGCTATAATTTTGCAACTTGCTGCCTTTTGTAGATCTGTGGCTACTGCTTTCACTAATCAATCAATCATAATACTTTGAACTTGCTCTAAATGTTAATAATAAATTTAGATTACTTTAAGGGGAAAAACCCTTTGGGAACACTTCAATTTTTTGAAGGGGTTCATGGATTAATGAGGATTCCCAAATTTTTGGGTATATCATCAAATTATAAAAAAATCCATATCCTTCTCTACTGTGTATCATTAAATGAAAATAGATTTGGAGGAAAATGAGGGAGTGAACAATGCCTAAGCTGTTATTTAATCAATGTCTAGCAAGCATCCAGAGATCTCTTACTAGTGGACAACAAATTGGGGCTTTTCCTCAAAAAAGCCCTTAATACCCAAACCGCTTACCCACAGCTTGGAAGATCACCTTTCCTCCAAAGGACCCCCAACCCCTGCAAATTGGATACTTTATTTGAAGCAGGAAATTTAAAGGGGAGGAAAAAATTCCCTTTTCTTTCTTTTTTTTTGGGCACATTTTGCGGCCCCCCAACGCAAGTGAGGGAGGTCATCTTCCAATTTACAATCTTTGGGGTTTTGGGTTCAAAGGTCGGGGTTCCGCAAAAGGGGGTTCGGCATATTGTTCAAAACCAGCTTTTGAAAACCCCAGAAAAAACAAAGATTAAAAAACCCTATGAGTGAAAGAAGAAATAAAAAAAAAAAAAAAGAAAAAAAAAAGAAAAAAAAAAAGAAAAAAAAAAAAAGAGAGAGAGAGAGAAAAAAGGGGGGGAAGGGGGGAAAAAAAAAAAAAGGGGGGGGAAAAAAAGAGAAAAAAAGAAAAAAAAAAAAAAAAAAATATAAAAAAAAAAAAAAAAAAAAAAAAAAAAAAAAAAAAAAAAAAAAAAAAAAAAAAAAAAAAATTAAATAATTTTAATAAAAAAAATTCTTAAAATAAAAAAAAAAAAAAAAAAAAAAAAAAAAAAAAAAAAAAAAAAAAAAAATAAAATAAAATATATATATTTTATATTTTTAAAAATTTTAAAAAATATTTTTTTATTTTTATTTTTAATAAAAAAATAAAAAAAAAGAAAAAAGAGAGAGAGAGAGAAAAGAGAGAGAGAGAAAAAAAGAGAAAAAAAAAAAGGTTTTTCATCCCTTACTATAAAGCATCTGCATTTCTTTTAAAAGCTAAAAAATGGGAAAATACACACTTTATTTGTAAAGGTCATAACAAGGACAGAGTGATGTTATTCATATCCTGTTATAAATAAAAACCAAACCCCCACTTTAGAAAGCACAAAGAAAAAAAAAGGGAATTCTAAAATAAAAATATCTTATAACAAAAAGAATTCACAAACCTAATACTGAGTTTAAAATGAAAATAATACATCACAGGTATTCCCCAAAGGGAAAAAGAAATTCAGAAAAATTAAAAAATTGTGTTTTAAATTTGTAAAAAGAAAGCACTATACAAAAAGGTTATTAGGAGACAAAAAAGAAGTATGTCTTCATGTCTACCAAGGTTATAAATAAATATACACATGCATACATATACAAGTACAAGTGAGGTTAAGGCTACAGGGTTTTTAAACTAAAGGTTTTATTGGGTATAATATTTTCCCTTTTCCCATACTGAATAGGGCTTTTTTTAAACCCCCGAAAAAAAATTTTTGGGAAATTCATACCTTTTTAAAGAACCTAAAGTTTTTGCATTTCTTTTTTTTCTTTTGTTCTATAATGATACAAATTTTTTTAATAAAAATTTGTTACACTGGATTATTAGTTTTTGCCTACAATCTATTGGGAATTAGGGGTTTTTTAAAAAAAAGGGAAACTTGGAGTATCCCTTTTAAAAATGAAAAAGGGGCGTATAGGCCTATATATATGCGAACATTTCATACCAAGCAGTCACACAATAGAGGTTAGCTACCTGTAAAGAATTAGTAATCTTCAATTTGATTACCCGAAACAAGATTATGTCTTTTTTCCATTTATTGGCTGCTGAAAGTTTTAATATCTAATATTATTACTACACTGGGAAAATAAACATGAATGTGACAGAATAAACAACTACAAGAGAAAAGGCTTGTTTTTAAAATAAAGCAAATTTTTTAAAAACACATAAAACAGGTTTTAAAACCCACTGATGAAAAAGAATTTTTTAAAATTTTAACCTAATATACAAAAACAAACAATAAAAAACCTAATTTAAAATTGGGAAATAAGATATTTTTCAAAGGAGAGAAGAAGATAGGGTTTTTAAACCCAAAAGAGCTGTTTCCAATCCTTTGGCTTTTTTCATAAGCAAGGAAAAAGGGCCAGTATGGAAGCGGATGGTCTGACAAAGAAAGGTGTTTTGCAATCTTAGAACTTTAACGACTCTAAACTTTAGGTGGATTTTTAATAAAAGGCCTTTAGAGTTGGTAGAATTCGTCATGTATGCAAATTTCCCCCTAATGATGGTGTTCGTTTCCTTAGACTTTTCTCACTTCTTGGAATATGAGCCTCTCTCTTTATTCTATCTCTATCATCAGATCAATCATGGTCCATTTAATTCTTTATTCAATGCCTTGTTTAAATCCTGAGATTATTATTATAAACACTGTAAAGTAAATACATTATAACAGTTATGGATGTAATTCAGTTGTACTAGCCATGGGATCTCTAAAATTTTCCAAAACCCAAAGCGAAAACCCTTAAAAGAAGTCCACAAGAATCCATGCAAAAATTTTTACCTGTATTAATCCCCCATTAATACATATAAGGGTTAATATTTTTTGTTAAATACTACAACAATATAATAATATAGTATTCTTATACTCTAAAGTAAATAAGAAATGCAGCTACCACTTCCTATCATAATTTTTCTACCAGCATTTTCTGAATAACAACAACTACTAACATAAAAGGCTATCAACTCATTATCATTACTTTGACTTGCCAAACACCAACATCTCTACAAGAGAACATATAGTAATGCGTTTTGACCAGCTGGGGATTTCTACACTTTGTAATTATTTTCATGGAGTTTCCCATCAATAAGTTAGTTGACTTCAATACTCTAAAGATATTAAAGTTGATTATTCTATACCCGCGGGTTTGGGCCGGAAAGGAAATTTTGGGAAATAGTTTTCTAAAAACCCAAATATAAAATTTTACATACTGACATTAAGGTATCTCATCAATCATTTAAAGAAATCAAACATTCTATTCCTGATTCCATGTAACTGTTTCAGGTTTTTACTTCAATTCAAGTTTGATGAAATGCATATGACGTTTCATAATATTGTGATTTGGTGCTGTTAAGTACGAACAAAATACCAATTCACATAGACGCCCTCACAATCCCTCTTTCGAATATGGAAATAAGGAATAAAGACCAAACAAAAGCAAAAAAAAAGAAAAACAAAACTATTTCTCCCCAACTTACGTCCAGCGTCTCCTTTCCGGCCACCGTCTCCCAAGAAATTCGCTCATTTCTCTCTTATTTCGACCAAGAACCCGCCTCACCTTGTGTCAGGGTGATCATCTGTAGCGCCAAGACCCCCGCGACGACGAACCACCTCCCAGGACCCATTGTTGGACGGAGGAAAGAGAACAGAAACCGAATGGAAGTTGAACCGAACGCCATAAGGTAAAAAAGGGGTCGCCGTATTTTCCCTTCCGAACAAATTTGTCCCCCGGATGTTTTTGGGCCTTTGGCCGCATTCCGCCCTTCCGGTAGGCTGGATTTTACAAACGTTTGGGGTTTTTATATTTTGATTTTTTCAAAACGTTTGATTATAAAAATTGAGTTTGGGTTTTTAAATTTTTGGTAGCTTTACAGGTATTGAATGTGTATAGGAGTTGAAAGGTATTGAAGATTTGTTTTTCCAATAAAAGGTCACGTGACGGGGGACCAACCCCTTTAAGCTTTGGGGAAGGGTAAACTGGGGGAAACGCAGCGCATCGCGTTTTCTTTAGGGGCGGGAGATTTTAACGAATCTGTTTTTTTTAAAATTTTCTTTTTTTTAAAAACCCTCTTCTAAAAATTTTAAATTTAAATTTTTTGGGAGTGAAATTTGATCAACCTGTACTTTCCCCACCCTTTGTTGTGGTTCAAATCTGACGGGAGGTTTTTACGGCGTTTGTCTCCTTGAGCAGATTTCTCGGTCGAGTTGTCTTTAGGGATAACTTACCCAAATTAGCACATGACTCCCGGGAGACTCGCTGGATTTGGATATAAACGTAAAACTGTAGACATGAAGTAAGGTATATGGAGTACATATAAACGTACACACATATACGTGTATATGTGTGTATATATAGATATGCATATATATATATATATATATATATATATATACATATATATATATATATACACACATATGTACATATAAATACACACACACACGCATGCACACACACACACACACACACACACACACACACACACACCCCAACAACACACAAACCCCAACCAACACCCCTAAAATTTCTTTTTAACCCAAAAAAAACCCCCAACAAAAAATATTATATATATAATATGATGTAAAAAAAATTACAAACACAATATGTTTTTTTTATTTGATGCAAAAAAACCCCAACAAATTTTCCCCACAGAAAAAGAAAATAAAAAAACATACATATACAACATAATATAATATATATATATATATATATATAAAAAAAATATAAATAAAAAAAATTAAAAAATTTAAAATAAAATATAAAAATATAAAATATTATATATATAAAAATTTTATATATAAAATATATTTTTAAAAAAAAAAAAAAAATAAAAGGGGAAAAACAAAAAAAAAAAAAAAATTTGGATACATAATATATTTTGAAATTTTGTATGTTTTATGTTTTATCATTCATACAATTAAATATTTTTCTATCTATCTATATATTTTGGTATATAAATTAAAAGTAATTTTAATATATACATTATGCATGCAAAATTATATATATATATATATATTTATATATATATATATATAATAAAAAAAACAAACACACACACACACACACACACACACAAAAATTTACCGACCACCCACCCACACACACAATATTTATATATATATAATAATATATATTTTTTATATATTTTCTATATATATACATATATATATAGATATAGATAGATAGATAGATAGATAGATAGATAAAGATATAAAGGGGAATAATGTTTTATAATAATTTTTAAAAATAATAAAAAAAATGTATTTTTTAAAGAAAAAAGCAATGAAAAGAAAATAATGCAAATTTAAAATAGAATTTATTGTTTTCCTATTAAATTTATAGTTAAATTAATCCATAAAGTTATAAAAAACGAAGATGAGGAAGGGTAAACTGAAGAAGATATATGAATAAATACCAACTCAGATAATGAGACCAATAAACGGATAAAAAGAAAAATAAACGGATAGAAATAAACATATTTAGATACAAGAGGCCGACCGGCAGACAGAGATAATATTTTATCCTCCTCTCATCCACAAGAAACATAGAAAACGGAGGACTAAGCTGTTCCGGAGAATGTTTTAATAAAAACTTTTAAAACGGGAATTGATATCCCTGGAGCACCAAAAACTTTCCATAACCAAAAAGTTTTCCCCCGTAATTTTAAACCCTTTAAAGGGCGTAGGGCACCGAAAACTAAAATTTTATGGGGCCAAAAAAGTTTTGACAGGTTTTTTCCCCCCTTTTCCCTTTTTTTTTGGAGGGGAAACTGTGGCATAACTTTTCCTTTAAGGTCTGTGATGATTCCGGCCAGTTTTTTGGGGGTTTTTGAATGCAGGTGAAGGAAAGAGTGATATTAAAGTGAAAGGGGATCTTTTGGGAGGAATAGAGAATTTTCCCTTTAAGTTATTTTTTTTAATACACAAACATAATAGATTTATATCACAAAACACACACACACACACACACACACACACACACACACACACACACACACACACAACAACACAACACACAGCATTTTGTGTATGTAAAACATACATAAAAATTTAAATATATATACTTTTATATATATGTATATTTATATATATATCTATATATTTATATATACATACATATATATACAAAAAAAATATGAAGAACCCATTAACTATCTATCTAAAGATAAAAGATGAAAAAAATTAAATGCCCACACGCCGTCATCTACAGCCCTAAACAACACTTTCCCCCCCACCCCCAAATTCCCCTTTCCCTTCCCATTCTCCCAATTGATCCCAACCCACGGGGTTGAAAAACCCTTTTCCCAAAAAAATAGGAAAAGAAGAGAGAGAGAGAGAAAAAAAATGCAATAGGGTCGTTGCAAATATTTTAAAAGCATTCGGAAACAAAAGCAACGTCCTCCCCCCCTCAGCTAAAACCCCTTCATATGAGTTTTTAGCTTCGGTATTATAACTACCTAATGCGACATGATTAATGCAAAGATAGTCGGCAATTGAGTGGATCTGTGTCGGGTGATTTTTTTTTCGGAGCGGGGGCGGGGGGAGGGGGGGGGGTAAGGTCCATCCGGACTTTCAGAAAATATCCACTTTTTGAGGAAAAAATATCCACTTGGTTCGATGACTGTCTTAGTGTTATAGTTATGGGTTGAAATGTCATTATTATTATTGTTATTGTTATTTTCATTTCATGATCATTATTATTATCATTATTATTATTATTAATTTTTATTTCATGATCATTATTATTATCATTATTATTATTATTAATTTTTATTTCATGATCATTATTATTACCATTACTGTTGTTATTTTGGGGTTTTTTCTTTTTTTATTATTTTAGGGTCTTTATCATTATTATTTTATTTTATATAAACATCATAACCTTAGTAGGGTGGTGGGGGGCAGCCCCCTTCTTTCAGAAACGGGGTTTTTTAACGAGAGTGGGGTTTTGTAAGAGAGTTTTAGGTTGTTGTGGTAGGGGTGGTATTTGAAGAGAGAGAGAGAGGGGTTAAAGGG
>NC_091568.1:1173636-1176136 GCF_042767895.1 Penaeus vannamei
TTTAGAGTATACGTCAGATTGATAGCAAAAAAGTTCATAATGATAATAATAGTAATGCTAATGCTAATGATAATAATAATAATAAGAGAGAGAGAATGAGAAAAAGAAGAAAAAAGATAAACAGAGAAACAGAGTAAAAGAAAGGGGAAGAGAGAGAGAGAGAAAGAGAAAAATATAGAAGGAGAAAGGGAGAGAGAGAGAGATAGATAGAAAGAAAGAGAAAGAGGAAAAAATAAGACAAAGCGAACAGTACTTTCCTTTACTATCGATAGATAGATAGATAGAGAGACAGGGAGAGATAGAGAGATAGATAGATAGAAAGAAAGAAAGAGAAAGAGAAAAAAAGTAAGACAAAGCGAACAGTATTTTCCTTTACTATCGATAGATAGATAGATAGAGAGACAGGGAGAGATAGAGAGATAGATAGAAAGAGAGAAAGAAAGAGAAAGAGAAAAAAATAAGACAAAGCGAACAGTACTTTCCTTTACTATCGATAGATAGATAGATAGAGAGACAGGGAGAGATAGAGAGATAGATAGAAAGAAAGAAAGAAAGAGAAAGAGAAAAAAATAAGACAAAGCTCACAGTACTTTCCTTTACTATCGATAGATAGATAGATAGAGAGACAGGGAGAGATAGAGAGATAAATAGAAAGAAAGAAAGAAAGAGAAAGAGAAAAAAATAAGACAAAGCTCACAGTACTTTCCTTTACTATCGAATCTTACATGATACCCACCTCTCATACGACATTACAGGCACAAAAACAGACGCAACAGAAAAAAGCAACAACAACAAAACCCGCCCGAGATGCTAGCAAACCTCGAGTATGATCAGAGCTTAAGAAGGGAGCTTTGATGCCGCCACACACGAAGCTGCTAGTTGGCTGAGACATCTGTGAGAGCTCCATTTCGTAAATTGAGCCGACTGTCGAAGACGTATCCTCCAGATTGGCTTAAGCTCAGGTTGGCTTGATGAAAACTTAAAGGAACCCGCGTCCTCTGCTCGTTCTTGAAAGTGGGAAGACATTTTTTCTTAAAGTTTCTTAAAGGGATGGGAAAAGGGTTCAGAAATACGTTCTTGTATGTTAAGGGGATGGAGGTCGTGTTATTGTTTTGGTTCGAAGGGTGGGTGTGGAGTTGGGGATGAAGCAAGGGTCCAAAAGGATGAGGTTAATGATAAGGCAGTGACAGTGTGGAGTATAGATCTGTCACAGGGTTGTGAATACATCCAAACAGTTACACATACTCTCTCTCTTCCTCTCTTTCTCTCGCTCTCTCTCTTCCTCTCTTTCTCTCGCTCTCTCTCTCTCTCTTAAGCACACACACACACACACACACACGCACACAGACAGACACACACACACACAACAACTACACCAACAAAAACAACAAAGAAAACACACCGTAATACATGAAATTTTTATATACTTACACAACTGATAGAACGCCAACATCCCCAGTATGTCGCCAGAAGTATATCGGGCCTATAAAAAGAACATTTGGAATCACGATATGTCGGCAGACCTAATAGATGGGCGTGTGTGTGTATGGGCGTGTCCTTAGGGGTCAATTTAGGTGCCTGGGCTGACCTGAGAGAGAGATAGAGAGAGAGAGAGAGAGAGAGAGAGATAGAGAGAGAGGGAGAGGGAGAGGGGGAGAGGGGGAGAGGGAGAGGGAGAGAGAGAGAGAGAGAGAGATAGAGAGAGAGGGAGAGGGAGAGGGGAGAGGGGAGGAGAGGGAGAGGGAGAGAGAGAGAGAGAGAGAGAGACAGAGAGACAGAGAGAGAGAGAGAGAGAGAGAGAGAGAGAGAGAGAGAGAGAGAGAGAGAGAGAGAGAGAGAGCGAGAGAGAGAAAGAAAGAAAGAGAGAAAGAGAGAGAGACGAAAAGACAGACAGAGTAAGAGACAGTCGTACACACATACACACACACACACAGAGCGAGAAGCAGAGGTAGATAGACAGATAAACAACTATATATAGAGAGAAACGTTTTCCAGCCTCAGTTGTCTTCTTTACAGCGCACCAGAGACCTCAAGTGTTATGCTTCTCCAGTCTAGGTTATAGGTTGTTGATGCTACCTGTCTCAGAGATGCAAATTTATGGCCCCTTCTTCTGGTAGGATGTGTTGGGGTTCTTCTCCTCTGGGTCCTGCTCTCTTTTTTTCTGCTTTCTGCTTTTCTTTCTTCTGCTTCAAGTCCTTGTTGTTGCTGTTGTTGTTGCTCTTCTTTCTTCTTTTTTAGAAGGTAGTGTTGTTGTTGTTGTTGTTAATGTTGTTGTTGCTTTTCTCTTTGTAGGTCCTAATATTGTTGCTGTTCTCTATATACATTTTCATCTCTCTGTGTCTCTGGTCCCCTCGCCTCTCTCTCTCTCCCATTCTCTCTCTCTCTCTCTTTCTCCCACTCTCCCTCCCCCCCTCTCTCTCTTTCTCTTTCCCTCTCTCTCTCTCTCTCTGTCTGTCTCTATCTCTCTCTCCCTTCCTCCATCTCTATCTTTCTCTCTCTC
>NC_091568.1:1183636-1194702 GCF_042767895.1 Penaeus vannamei
GTAACACCGGCTGCAGTGCGCATAACACCGGCTGCCGTAAGCGTAACACCGGCTGCCGTACGCGTAACACCGGCTGCCGTACGCGTAACACCGGCTGCCGTACGCGTAACACCGGCTGCCGTACGCGTAACACCGGCTGCCGTACACGTAACACTCTCACGCTAGCACACTCACGGCGTCGTAATTTGAGTTAACGAGAGGGAATTTTTCACGCGCTGCTGAACTCTTCCCTTCGCTTCTTGCCTTCCCCTTCGTGTTGCTTGTGTAAGGTTACGGGCAAACCTTTCGGACTTTATGGCCGGTTGGCGTAAGGGCGATGTGGAGTGTGTGTGTGTGTTTTTTAAGGAGGGGTATCTGGGTTGTTTATTTAATTCTTTTATTTTTTCCTCTGTTTCTTTTTGTCTGTCTCTCTCACTGTTCCTCTTTCTCTCTTTGTCTCTGTCTGTTTGTCTGACTTTTTTATGTCTGCCTGATTGTCTTTATGTCTGTCTGTCTGGCAGTTTCTCTGCAAGTCCTCCTCTCTCTCCTTCCCTCCTTCCCTCCCTCCCCCCAATCTTCCTCTCTCCCTCCCTCCCTCCCTACCTCCTTACCTCCCTCTCTCCCTCCCTCCCCATCTCCCATCCTCCCTCCCTCCCTCCCCATCTCCCTCTCTCTCTCCTTCCCTCCCTCCCCCTATCTCTCTCTCTCCCTTCCTCCCCCCTACCTCTCTCCCTACCTCCCTCCCCCTATCTCTCTCCCTCCCTACCTCCCCCCCATCTCCTTCCCTCCCCCCCTCCCTCCCCCCTACCTCCCAATCTCCCTCTCTCCCTCCCCCCAATCTCCCTCTCTCTCTCCTTCCCTCCCTCTCCCCTATCTCCTTCCCTCCCTCCCTCCCCCCTATCTCCTTCCCTCCCTCCCTCCTCCTCCTCTCCCTCTCCCAGGAGGGAGAGGAGGAGGGCGAGAGGGAGAGGGATAGGGGGAGAGGGAGAGGGATAGGGGGAGGAGGAGGGCGAGGGGAGGAGGAGGAGGAGGAGAAGGAGAAGGAGGGGGAGAGGGATAGGGGGATGGGAGAAGGAATAGGAGGGATAGGGGGAGGGGAGAGGGAGAAGGAGATTGAGGAGGAGGACGAGAGGGAGAGGGATAGGGGGAGGGGAGAGAGAGGAGGGGAGGGGAGGAGGAGGAGGAGGAGAAGGGGAGGGAGAGAGGGCGAGAGGGAGAGAGATAGGGGAAGGGGAGAGGGGAGAGGGGAGAGGGAGGAGGGGAGGGGAGGAGGAGGAGGAGAAGGAGGGGAGGGAGAGGGGGAGGGGAGAGGGAGGAGGGGAGGAGGAGGAGGAGGAGAAGGAGAAGGAGGGGGGGGGAGGAGGAGGAGGAGGGAAAGAGGGAGGGGGAGGAGGAGGGCGAGAGAGAGGGGGAGGTGAGGGTGAGGGTGAGGGTGAGATTAAGAAGGAGGAGGAGGGGGAGGAGGAGGAAGGCAAGAGGGAGGGGGAGAGGGAGGAAGAAGAATGAGGATGAGGGCGAGAGGGAGAGGGATAGGGGGAGGGTGAGAGGGAAGAGGGGAAGAGGAGGAGAAGGAGGAGGTGGAGGAAGAGAGGATGTGAGGACGAGTGGGTAGCAGGATGTTAAGGAAGTGGAGGAGGAGGAAAAGGAGGAGAAAGATTAAGAAAGGAAGGAGGAGGAGGAGGAGAAAGATTAAGAAAGGAAGGAGGAGGAAAAAAATTAAAAAGAAGGAGGAAGAGGAGGAGAGATTAAAAAAGGAAGGAGGAGGAGGAGGAGGACAAAGATTAAGAAAGGAAGGAGGAGGAGGAGGAGAAAGATTAAGAAAGGAAGGAGGAGGAGGAGGACAAAGATTAAGAAAGGAAGGAGGAGGAGGAGACGTCGAGAGTGAGAGGCGCCAAGTCTCCACACGTCTAACAGTGATCAATCATAATCAATTTCACCTTTTTTTTATATAATCATAATACGTATCAATTATTTATGCTCCTTTCATTATTTATTTTCGAGGGCGGAGGTGTCAACTTTCCAATTTGAGAGTCCCCCTTCTCATTTATTTTTCCTCTGTTCTATTCCATCTCCTATCTTCTTTTTTTTTTTTGTTAATTCCCATGTCCCTTTTTCTCTCTTTTTTTCTTTCCAACTCCTACCTCTCTTTATTTGTTAATTCCCATGTCATTTTTTTCTCTTTTTTTCTTTCCACCTCCCATCTTTCTTTGTCAATTCCCAAACTCTTTTTTTTCGCTTTCTTTCTCATTTTTCTTTCTTCTCCTTGACTTCTCCTCCCTCTAATCATATTCCAGCTCTCCCAATTCCCTCCTTCATTGCCTCACGCTAATCATTTCGTCGAATCCTTTGACATCCGGTGTTGCGCGAACGACTTAATGGGATTCCGGATGTGGCTAAGACAACAGAGAAGGGAAGAAGGGCAGAAGAAAGAAGAAGAAAGAAGAAATTATAATAAACTGAGGTTATAAATTGAATCCGGATGACACGCGAGACAAAGACGGTGGATAAGACGCCCCTTGTTAGGTGGGATTGCTTGTTAATGAAGTGATTGTGTAGATTTAATTATTAGCTGATGGGACAACGTAAATAATGGTTATGTTCTCTAATTACCATGGGGGTAAGAAATGCCATTGATTCTACTGATTAAGCCTCGGCAGACAAAGCCCTTACGATGAGTAAATTTGATGAGACAAGGTAAATAAAGTGGATATATTTTATAATTTCCCTGAGTGTAATAAATGCATTTATTACGATGAGTAAATTATCATGATATAAATAATCATTGGAAAAAATCTTTTTATAATGAGTTGAATATCATGATATAAATAATGAAGCAGACAGTGTATAAGGTAGGTCAGCATGAGAATAATATAGATAAGAAAAAACTGAGAAAGATAGAAAATAGATAGAGATAGAAAATAATTTTTGAGCTATGCTGTGATAAATGCATTGACACTACACGACTAGTTCACATAGACACGGTAGACAAGTCCCTTCGCTATAACTGAGCATTATGATAAACCCAGCAGATCAGACAACACAGCAGATAGGTCAGCGTGGGAATAATATGCTTCAGATGATTTAGGAAGACATTATTCAGGCTTACTCACTGAGCAAGGATTGGCCGGAGCTGCCATAAACAGGGGTTGCTCAGTAATGCATATTGTCATGGTAATACGCGTGTTTGAAGTGTTTACCCGGAATTGGCCGGGAAGAACCGGATTAAGGAATACGGGTTCTTGTGTACAGAAGCACTGTTATGTTATTCCTAGTTTAAAAAGGAAGGTTTATGTAAAAGAGGAGTTGTTTGTCGGAATAACGGTGTTTGATGTGTTTGTCCAGAGGTGCTTGGAGTAAGCGGAATAAGGTATACTAGGGGATTATTGTGTACAGAGGCAATGTTACGTAATTCCTGGTTTCAGAGGACGGTAAGTGTAAAAGGGGAGTTGGTTGTTTGTCTGTGAAATGTGATGTTTGATATGAAACGTTATGAATAGGTTACTGTATATAGCACCATTTTTTTCTTTCTCTGACTCCCCCCCCCCTCTCTCTCTCCCTCCTCTCTCTTTCTCCCTCTCTCGCCCTCCCTCCCTCCTCCCCTCTTCCCTCAATTTCTCTCTCTTCCGCCTTACCTCCCTCCTCTCTCTCTCCCTCCCTCCCCACCCCTCTCTCTCTCTCTCTCTCTCTCTCCCTCCTCTCTCCCTCCCTCCCCCTCTCTCTCTCTCTCTCTCCCTCCCTCCCTCCTCCCCCCTTCCCTCTCTCTCCCTCCCTCCCCCTCTCTCTCTCTCTCGCCCTCCCTCCCCCTCTCTCTCTTTCTCCCTCTCTCTCCCTCTCTCCCTCCTCCCTCCTCCCCCCTTCCCTCTCTCCCTCTCTCTCCCTTCCTCCCTCCTCTCCCCTTCCCTCTCTTTCTCTCTCTCTTCTACAGAGGAAGCGCAAAAGAACGAAATTCAAAAAGAGTAGAATCGCCGCGAGCGTGTCTACGTGATATAGACCGTGGCTTCCGCGGATTTAGGAGTTCAACCCAAACTTTATATCTGAAGCTTTGGTTTATGTTTGAGGATAATATTTAACCGCCGTGTTTCTGTAAATGCTTGTCCATGCATTCGCGCTTGCATGCCTGCCTTTGTCTGGAGTCTGTGTGACTTTGTCTGGAAACAGGATGTGAGTTTATGTGTTATGCGAGTGGGTCTGGAGACAAAAAATTCAGATACGTCATACAGTATTTTGCGAGGAAAGAGTTTGTAAAAAAAAAAAAAATGCCATTTTAAACTGTCTTAACGGAACTAGAAGGCATTTTTTTTCTTTCCTAGCAGCAAATTATAAATCTTCAGAAACATATACACACACATTTGTACACACACACACACACACACACGCACATACATAAACCGACTAACAATCTCACACACACAAAGCAGAGAGATAGAAAGATACAGAGAGAGAGAGAGAGAGAGAGAGAGAGAGAGAGGGAGAGAGAGAGAGAGAGAGAGAGAGAGAGAGAGAGAGAGAGAGAGAGAGAGAGAGAGAGAGAGAGAGAGAGACAGAGACAGAGACAGAGAAAGAGAGAGAGAAATAGATAGACAGATAGACAGATAGACAGATAGATAGATAGCTAAATAGACAGAAAGAGAAAGAGAAAAAGAGAGAGAGAAACGAGATCACAAAACCCCCCAAAACCCCCTCCTTCTCGTGTGGGATTCCCGGATCGACGTCTCGAAGTCCTACAGGAGACGAGGAGGAGGAAGAAGGAGGAGGGACAGCGGACTCGCGAAGTAGGACTCTTTTGCATGTGTGGATGTGGATGTTGGATATGCATGAGATGGGCTTGCGTCGCTTGCATGGGGATGTGGGTTATGAGTCCGTGTCTTGTGGGGAGTCCTCTTTTCGTCAGCTGTATTTCATTCATTCATTTCGGGTTCATTTATTTGTTAGTTTGTTTTATTTTTGTGTTTTTATGTTTTTTATGGAAACCTTTTTTCGTCAGCTGTATTTCATTCATTCATTTTGGATTCATTTATTTGTTAATTTGTTTTATTTTTGTGTTTTTATGTTTGTTATGGAAATCTTTTTTCGTCAGCTGCGTTTCATTCATTCATGTTGGGTTCATTTATTTGTTAGTTTGTTTTATTTTTGTTTTTTTTATGTTTTTATGGAATTTTTTTTTCGTCAGCTGCGTTTCATTCATTCCTTTTAGATTAATTTCTTTGTTAATCTGTTTTATTTTTGTGTTTTTATGTTTTTTATGGAAATCTTTTTTCGTCAGCTGCGTTTCATTCATTCATTTTGGATTCATTTATTTGTTAATCTGTTTTATTTTGGTGTTTTTATGTTTGCTTGTTAATTCGTTCTATCCTTATGTATTTTTGTGTGTTTAGTTATTCTTATTTATTTATTTATCTGTTCATTCCTCTGCATCTTCATGAAGTCCTTTTTTCCCTACTGGAGAAAGTTAGATGAAATCATTTGAAATATTTGCTTGTATATAATTTCTTTTTCTTTTCAAGTCCATTAAGGAAACGATATTGAATGCGAATCAATACAAAAAAAAAAAAAAAAAAAGAAAAGAAAACAACAAGAGACAACAACATACAAGGAAAATAAACAACAGAAAAACACGAAAGTCGACAACAAAAACGAAACGTGTTCAAAACAACAACAAACGAGGAAAATAAACATAGAACAGAAACAACACAAAAATCAACAACAGAAACGGAACGTGTTCACAACAACGACAACAAACAAGGAAAATAAACATAAAAAACACGAAAATCAACAACAAAAAACGAAACGTGTTCAAAACAAAACAAAACAACAACAACACAAACAAGTAAAAATAAACATAGAACAGAAAAAAACACGAAACTCAACAACAAAAACAATGCGTTCAAAACAACACAAAAAAGGAAAATAAACATAGAACATAAAAATTAAAACACGAAAACCAACAACAAAAACAATGTGTCCAAAACAACAACACCAAACAAGTAAAATAAACATAGAACAGAAAAAAACACGAAAATCAACAACAAAAACAATGTGTCCAAAACAACAACAACAACAAACAAGTAGAAATAAACACAGAACAGAAAAAACACGAAAATCAACAACAAAAACAATGTGTCCAAAACAACAACAAAACAACAACAACAACAACAAAGTAAAATAAACACAGAACAGAAAAAAACGAAAATCAACAACAAAAACAATGTGTCCAAAACGACAACAAAAAACAACAACAAACAAGGAAAAATAAACATAGAACATAAAAAAACACGAAAATCAGCAACAAAAACAATGAATCCAAAACAAAAACAACAAACAAGGAAAATAAACATATAACAGAAAAACACGAAAATCAACTACAAAAACAATGCGCTCAAAACACCAACAACAAAAAAACAACAACAACAAACAAGGAAAATAAACACAGAGCAGAAAAAAAACACGAAAATCAACAACAAAAACAATGTGTCCAAAACAACAACACAAACAAGGAAAATAAACTTAGAACAGAAACAAAAACACGAAAATCAACAACAAAAACAATGCGCTCAAAACAACAACACAAACAAGTAAAAATAAACAGCATAAAAAAAAACACGAAAATCAACAACAAAAACAATGAATCCAAAACAACAACAACAAACAAGTAAAAATAAACACAGAACAGAAAAAAAACACGAAAATCAACAACAAAAACGACGGGTGTCCAAAACAACAACAAAAAAACAACAACAACAAACAAACACAAAAACACGAGCGTTCGCAGAAGGCCTCACCCCAATCCGTTCATATATTGGATACGAACGATGATGTGGATCGTGAAGAACGCGTCAGGTTGCGGTGATGTCGGAGCTTTTTATAAATGTGATATTGAAGAACATGTGTGGCTTGTAAGTGTTTATGGATGTGGGTGTTTGTTTGCTTGCTTGTTTGTGTGTATGTATTTGTTTGTTTGTTTTGTGTTTGTTTGCTTGCTTGTTTGTGTGTATGTGTGTGTGTATGTTTGTGTGTCCATTAAGGAAACGATATTCAATGCGATTCAATACAAAAAAGAAAAAGATAAAAAGAAAACAACAACAAACAAGGAATATAAACATAGAACAGAAAAAACACGAAAATCAACAACAAAAACAATGCGTCCAAAACAACAACAACAAACAACAACAGCAAACAAGTAAAAATAAACATAGAACAGAAAAAAAACACGAAAATCAACAACAAAAACAATGTGTCCAAAACAACAACACAAACAAGTAAAAATAAACACAGAACAGAAAAAAACACGAAAATCAACAACAAAAACAATGAATCCAAAACAACAACAACAAACAAGTAAAAATAAACAGAACATAAAAAAAAACACGAAAATCAACAACAAAAACAATGAATCCAAAACAACAACAACAAACAAGCAAAAATAAACATAGAACAAAAAAAAAAAAACGAAAATCAACAACAAAAACAATGAATCCAAAACAACAACAACAAACAAGGAAAATAAACAAAGAACAAAAAAACACGAAAATCAACAACAAAAACAATGCGCTCAAAACAACAACAACAAACAAGGAAAAATAAACACAGAACAGAAAAAAAACACGAAAATCAACAACAAAAACGACGGGTGTCCAAAACAACAACAAAAAACAACAACAACAAACAAACACAAAAAGACGGGCGTTCGCAGAAGGCCTCGCCCCAATCCGTTCATATATTGGATACGAACGATGATGTGGATCGTGAAGAGCGCGTCAGGTTGCGGTGATGTCGGAGCTTTTTATAAATGTGATATTGAAGAACATGTGTGGCTTGTAAGTGTTTATGGATGTGGGTGTTTGTTTGCTTGCTTGTTTGTGTGTATGTGTGTGTGTATGTTTGTGTGTCCATTAAGGAAACGATATTCAATGCGATTCAATACAAAAAAGAAAAAGATAAAAAGAAAACAACAACAAACAAGGAAAATAAACATAGAACAGAAAAAAAACACGAAAATCAACAACAAAAACAATGTGTCCAAAACAACAACAACAAACAAGGAAAAATAAACACAGAACAGAAACAAAAACACGAAAATCAACAACAAAAACGACGGGTGTCCAAAACAACAACAAAAAAACAACAACAAACAAACACAAAAAGACGAGCGTTCGCAGAAGGCCTCACCCCAATCCGTTCATATATTGGATACGAACGATGATGTGGATCGTGAAGAACGCGTCAGGTTGCGGTGATGTCGGAGCTTTTTATAAATGTGATATTGAAGAACATGTGTGGCTTGTAAGTGTTTATGGATGTGGGTGTTTGTTTGCTTGCTTGTTTGTGTGTATGTATTTGTTTGTTTGTTTTGTGTTTGTTTGCTTGCTTGTTTGTGTGTATGTGTGTGTGTATGTTTGTGTGTCCATTAAGGAAACGATATTCAATGCGATTCAATACAAAAAAGAAAAAGATAAAAAGAAAACAACAACAAACAAGGAATATAAACATAGAACAGAAAAAACACGAAAATCAACAACAAAAACAATGCGTCCAAAACAACAACAACAAACAACAACAGCAAACAAGTAAAAATAAACATAGAACAGAAAAAAAACACGAAAATCAACAACAAAAACAATGTGTCCAAAACAACAACACAAACAAGTAAAAATAAACACAGAACAGAAAAAAACACGAAAATCAACAACAAAAACAATGAATCCAAAACAACAACAACAAACAAGTAAAAATAAACAGAACATAAAAAAAAACACGGAAATCAAGAACAAAAAGAATGAATCCAAAATAACAACAACAAACAAGCAAAAATAAACATAGAACAAAAAAAAAAAAACGAAAATCAACAACAAAAACAATGAATCCAAAACAACAACAACAAACAAGGAAAATAAACAAAGAACAAAAAAACACGAAAATCAACAACAAAAACAATGCGCTCAAAACAACAACAACAAACAAGGAAAAATAAACACAGAACAGAAAAAAAACACGAAAATCAACAACAAAAACGACGGGTGTCCAAAACAACAACAAAAAACAACAACAACAAACAAACACAAAAAGACGGGCGTTCGCAGAAGGCCTCGCCCCAATCCGTTCATATATTGGATACGAACGATGATGTGGATCGTGAAGAGCGCGTCAGGTTGCGGTGATGTCGGAGCTTTTTATAAATGTGATATTGAAGAACATGTGTGGCTTGTAAGTGTTTATGGATGTGGGTGTTTGTTTGCTTGCTTGTTTGTGTGTATGTGTGTGTGTATGTTTGTGTGTCCATTAAGGAAACGATATTCAATGCGATTCAATACAAAAAAGAAAAAGATAAAAAGAAAACAACAACAAACAAGGAAAATAAACATAGAACAGAAAAAAAACACGAAAATCAACAACAAAAACAATGTGTCCAAAACAACAACAACAAACAAGGAAAAATAAACACAGAACAGAAACAAAAACACGAAAATCAACAACAAAAACGACGGGTGTCCAAAACAACAACAAAAAAACAACAACAAACAAACACAAAAAGACGAGCGTTCGCAGAAGGCCTCACCCCAATCCGTTCATATATTGGATACGAACGATGATGTGGATCGTGAAGAACGCGTCAGGTTGCGGTGATGTCGGGAGCTTGTTATAAATGTGATATTGAAGAACATGTGTGGCTTGTAAGTGTTTATGGATGTGGGTGTTTGTTTGCTTGCTTGTTTGTGTGTATATGTTTTTTTGTTTTGTGTTTGTTTGATTGTATGTTTGTGTGTGTGTGTGTGTGTATCTATGTAAGTGTGACATTTATATATATGCATGAATATACATACATGGATACACACACACACAAACACATACACACACACACACACACACACACACACACACACACACACACACACACACACACACACTCACACACACACACACACACACACACACACACACACACACACACACACACACACACACACACACACACACACACACACATATATATATATATATATATATATATATATATATATATATATATATATATATATATATATATATATATATATATATATATATATATATATATATATATATATATATATATATATATATATATATATATATATGCATGGATATATTCCTGCATGTAGGCATATATGCATGCACTTGCGAATGCATAATATCCATCCAATTATATTTGTTTAATTAAGGGAAAGCGTATGAGCTGTTGCATACCACGTGCTTTGCTTTGCACTTGTCTGCAATGCGTGCCGTTGCAGCGGGGATTTTATTTACTGAGATAGTTACACATATCAAGCACTTTTACGTACATGTGTCTGTCCTATATTTTGGGTTCAAACGTACAGACATAAGTGCACGTACATGTTTGATAATATTGGATGAATATTTCTATGTTTCGGTGTGGATTCGTGGCTGTACGAATCATCGGCATTAAAAAAAGGTAAATAAACAGTTAGATGAGAGATAATTAATTTAATTAAATTGTGGATTCGCTTTCACTGCATATCATCGTTTATATCTTGGGAACAGAACGTGAAGGCCGGAAGTAGGATTTATTGTGCTGTTGGATTTAATCTTGTTATGATACGAGTTTTCATACAGAGCAACAACATGTGCTTTTGATGTCTCACACACGCAGACACACACACACATACACACATACACGCACACACACACACACACACACACACACGCAAATGCACACATACACGCACACACATACACACACAAACACGCGCATACACACACACACACACACACACACACACACACACACACACACACACACGCACACACACACACACGTACACACACACACACACACACACACACTCACACACACACACACACACATACACGCTCATACACACACACACACACGTATACACATACTCGTACACACACGCATTTTGAATCATTCTGTTCAGTTTCATCAGGCTATCCGATATCTCGCAGTGCTGGGTAACGAAACGCGGGTTGCCCCCCGTAGAGTTTCATAAATTCCCCCGTTTCTTTCATGGGTTCCCAGATATTTGCAACACCCGGCAGGCCATTCTGCAATTGCAACAACAACAGCGGTT
>NC_091568.1:1195202-1197702 GCF_042767895.1 Penaeus vannamei
TATATATTATATATATATACATATATATATATATAAATATATATATATATATATATATATATATATATGTATGTATACATACATATATAGATAGATAGCTATGTATACATATACATATATAGACAGATAGATATAAAGATAAATAGATAGATAGATAGATAGATAGATAGATAGATAGATAGAGAGAGAGAGAGAGAGAGAGAGAGAGAGAGAGAGAGAGAGAGAGAGACAGAGAGAGAGAGAAAGACAGAGAGAGAGAGAGAGAGACAGAGAGAGAGAGAGAGAGAGAGAGAGAGAGAGAGAGAGAGAGAGAGAGAGAGAGAGAGAGAGAGAGAGAGAGAGAGAGAGAGAGAGAGAGAGAGAGAGAAAGAGAGAGAGAGAGAGAAAGAAAAAAGAGAATAAAAGACAAGAAAAAAAAAAGAGAGAAGAGAGAAAGGGAAAGAAAAAAAAGAGAGAGAACAAAAAAAAAAGAAAAAAAAAAAGAAAAGAAAAAAAAAAGAGAGATGAGGAATAAGAATAAGAAGAGAGAAAAAGAAGAATAAAAAATTCTCCGGCCGTGCGAGGGGAAATATTTGTTCACAGCCTCTTTTTACGTCCCGGCTCGAGTTTATTGCTTGCTTTTATTACTGTGACATTTCCCGCCCGACAATTTAGATAAGTCGCTATGGCAATTGGGACAGCGTGGGGATATGTATATATATATATATATATATATATATATATATATATATATATATATATATATATATATATATATATATATATGTATGTATGTACACGCACATACGCACACACACATACGCACACACATATATGTATTTGTGTGTGTGTGTGTGTGTGTGTGTGTGTGTGTGTGTGTGTGTGTGTGTGTGTGTGTGTGTGTGTGTTTGTGTGTGTGTGTGTGTGTGTGTGTGTGTGTGTGTGTGTGTGTGTGTGTGTATGTGTGTATGCTTGCATGTATTTATGTATTATGTACACACACACACATATAGGCATGCATGGGTTTGTATGTGCGTACACATGTGTGTATGTGTGTGAAAGACAAGGAGAGACAGACAAACAAATGAGGAGACAGTGACAGAAAGAAAAAGACATACAAAACAAGAGAGAAACAGACAAACACAGCCAAAGAAAAAGAAAAAGTTAAGAAAAAAGAAAAAAAAGAAAAAAAAGAAAAAGTTAAGAAAAAATAAATAAAATAAACGCAAGACCCACAAATGTATAAGGTATTTGCCGCGCGAAAAGACAAACGAGAATCCGATACGCGATCCATTCAGTCCCGGATCCCCTTTACGTCCGATCGAGACCTATCGGGAAAGGGATTAGACGGATCCGATCTTTTCCGAACCCGCTGAATGTCGTGGTCGGTTACCCCCCCCCATCCCCTCCACCCCACCCCCACCCCCGCCCCACGGAAAGCTCCACCCAAGCTCTATAACAAAAAGGAAAAAAGCGAAAGTATAAAAAAAATAAAAGGAAATGAGATGAGAGAGATAATGAGAAATATGAAAAAATAAGTGAGATGAGAGAGATAATGAGAAATATGAAAAAAAATAAGTGAGATGAGATAGATAAAGAGATATATCCAAAACAGTAAAAGGAAGTGCGAGATAAAGTCAAGGAAATTAGATAAAGAGGGTAATAAAGAAGAGGTAAATTCAGTATGGTAAATAATTAATGGAATAGAATATCATTTTGCTGTAAAAAAGGAAAGAAAATTGTAAAATAACGAACAATTATTAATCTAATTAATACTCTAACATCTGTCACAACACAAGCTCTACAACGATAATAATGATAATAATAATGATAATGATAGTAATATAAATAATGATGACGATAGTAATAATAATAATGATGATATTGTTGATAACAATGATAAGGATGATATTGTTGATAATAATAATTATCATAATGATACTAACGTGGATGATCATAATAATAATGATAATAATAATAACAAGAACTAAAACGATATAGACCATAGTAACATCATCATCATCATCAACAACAATCCTACATCCAATATTATAACACTAATAACAACAAGCCAATAACAAGCAATAATAATAACAAACACTACTAACAACAAGCCAATAACAAGCAATAACAATAACAAACACTAACAACAACAAGCCAATAACTGAACGAATAAATAGACACAAGAGCATACCATTTCCACCAGCATGAGCTTCCCTGCACAAAATGCGATTCCACAACACGAGAACAGACTTCACTACTTAAGAAGTCTATTTAGAAGTCATGAGGCAGCGAGGTACAGATGAGCCACATATCATGATTATCTCCTACCATGAGGCCATGAGGCAGGATATCATTGTGCTTTATGTGGTCTCACTCAGCCTTTTTGTCTTCCTCGCTCGTATCTAAATTCCCTGAATTAAGATGTATTTTTGTTTTACTCCTTTCAAGTTTTTTTCTTATAATTTTTCTTTGGCTCTTTTTTTTATAATTATGATGTGTTGCTTCGTCTGGGTAGTGG
>NC_091568.1:1227702-1237702 GCF_042767895.1 Penaeus vannamei
AATATACAAAAAGGAATATACAATATACAACAAGGAATATACAACAAGGAATATACAATATACAATATACAACAAGGAATATACAATAAGACATATACTATATGCAATATACAACAAGGAATATACAATATACAATATACAACAAGGAATATACAATATACAATATACAAGGAATATACAATATACAACAAGGAATATACAATATACAATATACAACAAGAAATATACAATAATATATATACTATATACAATATACAACAAGGAATATACAATATACAACAAGGAATATACAATAAGATATATACTATATACAATATACAACAAGGGATATACAATATACAACAAGAAAAAATACAACATACTATACAATACAGGAGATGCTGCTCACCCTGGCTTCAGAACCTCTTGTCAAATTACTCCCGAACACCATTTCAAACGCTCTAGCCAAGCGGTTTTCCTCTCATAATGAAACCATATTTTAAGAAAAAAGACTCTTATTAACCATGGCAGCAGACTCGCAGTTGGGATGGCTTATCGAGTGTTCAGACTCCTTTTTTAGCGCTCACTTGGCTCTTCGGCTGATGGCGCGGAGCTTATATCTTGTGGCAATGTTTTTTGGCTAAAACGTGTTGGTATATTGGGAATAGTCTGCCTGGTGTGGCTGGTGTGGTGTTGTTGTTCCATCGTAGCTGTTGCCTTTATCTTTGTTATTATTGTATTTGTTATTATTATAACTATTATTATTTTGATTATCCTTATTATCATTATTATTGTTATTTTAATCACTTTCATTTTTATCATTTTCATTATTACCATCTTTTTTACTATTACTATTACTACTACTGTTATTATTATTATTATCATTATTATTATTACCGTCATCATCATCTTCATAATCATATGATCATCACTATGGTTAAGTCATCACAAGTGGTATTTAGTGGATAAATAGACAGATAGAGGTAGATGACGATGGATAAATAGAGACAGAGACAGACAGAGAGAGAGAGAGAGTAAGTGGGTGAGTGAATGAGAGAGAGAGAGAGAGAGAGAGAGAGAGAGAGAGAGAGAGAGAAGAGAGAGAGAGAGAGAGAGAGAGAGAGAGAGAGAGAGAGAGAGAGGAGAGAAAGAGAGGAAAGAAAGAGAGAGAGAGAGAGAGAGAGAGAGAGAGAGAGAGAGAGAGAGAGAGAGAGAGAGAGAGAGAGAGAGGAAGGCAGAGACAGAGAGAGAGAGAGAGAGAGAGAAAGAGGGAAAGAAAGAGAGAGAGAGAGAGAGAGAGAGAGAGAGAGAGAGAGAAAGAGGGAAAGAAAGAGAGAGAGAGAGAGAGAGAGAGAGAGAACCTTTTTTTTTAAGCTGCGTTCTCAGTGCCTTAAATCTTCTATCAGATGAGATATCAGAAACAAGATTTTCCTGTCTTCATACCATTAAAAACAACAAAATAAAAAAATTTGATTTTTTTTTAAATTTCCTTTGACTAGTATACCGTATAAAAAAATCCTGAAACATATTTAAAAGGAGTATCAGATATTAATAATAACATTATATATATGCAGGTTCTAGCGTCAACTATGATTGTTATTTTTGACTTTCAAATTTGACTTTGTTCTGTATTCTCATATATCTGATATTTTATTTTTTCTAAGTGATAAATATATTTTATTCTGAAAAATGTTTAGGCGAGTACGAAAAAAAAAACCTGATTTCGAAAAAGAGATAAAAGATGATGAAGATGAAGAAGAAGAAGAAAAGGAAGATGATGAAGATGAAGAAGAGGAAGAAGATTGAAGAAGATGAAAATGAAGAAGAAGAAGAAGAGGAAGAAGAAGAAGAAGAAGAAGAAGAAGAAGATGGCGAAGAAGAAGAAGAAGGCGAAGAAAAAGAATAATAATAATAAGAAGAAAGAAGAAGAAGAAGAAGAAGGCGAAGAGGAAGAAGAAGAAGAAGAAGAAGAGGAAGAAGAAGAAGAAAAAGAAGAAGAAGAAAGAAGAAGAAACCAATACCACAAAACGCGTTTGATGCTAAACCTTAATAAAATATTGATATCAAGTAAATTAATTATATCTGATAGCAATTACCAATCACAAACTTCCAGCAATCAAAATGATCTCATCTAAAAGTTCATATTGATCAGTGTGTTTATTTATAGATTCAATAAACAGCCTTAATACCAGCTGCAAATTATTTAAACACAGTTTGGCAAGAACATTCTGAATACCCAAAACTTTCAGTACTTTTGAAATAGACTTTAAAGACATTTCCGTTTAAACTTGCAAAAAAAAAAAAAAATAATAATAATAATTTGGCTATCTGAAAATTCTACCACTAGATTTTTTTTCTATATGTGTTATTTAGGTATTTAATATATGTTATCTTTGTTATATGATTTTATTGAATCAAGTTTACATTGTTATCTTTTAGCTCCTTGATATTTTTATTCTACTTCTATTACACATTCTGAATCATAATAACATCTTAAGAGAGAGAGAGAGAGAGAGAGAGAGAGAGAGAGAGAGAGAGAGAGAGAGAGAGAGAGAGAGAGAGAGAGAGAGAGAGAGAGAGAGAGAGAGAGAGAAAGAGAGAGGGAGGGGGAGAAGGAGGGGAAGGAGGTAAGGAGGGAGGGAAGAAGAGAGAGAGAGAGAGAGAGAGAGAGAGAGAGAGAGAGAGAGAGAGAGAGAGAGAGAGAGAGAGAGAGAGAGAGAGAGAGAGAGAGAGAGAAAGAGAAAGAGAAAGAGAGAGATTATATGCTCTTCTAAAATAAATAACTGATTTATGGTAAAACACATACTATAAGCCACAGATCCAAAGAACCTAAAATCTGATGTACAAGCGGTTTAACGTACATTTGGGGGACAAAAAAATATTTTTCTCTTTCTCTGTCTGCTTGTATCTCTCTCTCTCTCTCCCTCCCTCCCCCCTCCTTCCTTCCACCCCTTCCCTCCTTCCCTCTTTCCCTCCCCTCCACCCCCCTCCCTCCTTCCCTTCTTTCCCTCCCCTCCCACCCCCCTCCCTCCCTCCCTCCCTCCATCTATCCCTCCCTCCTTCCACCCCCCTCCTTCCCTCCCTCCCCTCCCTCCCTCCCTCCTTCCCTCCCTCCTTCCCTCCACCCCTTCCCCTTTATTTTCCCCCTTCGAGAGTATGTACAAACGAGAAGCCCTTCCCAGTGTTGCATCTGGGATCACGTTCAGAGATAGTGTGTGTTCGTCGGACATGCGAGGGAAAGCGTGTAAAGGATGTCGTTTTCTTTGCGTTCGTGGGATTGGGAATTTAAGGGGTGGCTATGGTATTGTTGATGTTTTGTTGGTATTGTCTTTGTTTTTATTGTTATTATTATTATTATTATTATTATTATTATTATTATTATTATTATCATTATCCTTATTATTATTATTATTATTATTATCAGTATTATTATCAATATTATTATTATTATTATTATTATTATCATTATTATTATTATCATTATCAATATTATAATTATTATCATTATTACTGTCATTATTATTATCATTAGTGGTAGTAATATCAATTATATCATAATTGTGAATGTCAACATAACTAATATCATTATCATCGTTATCATCATCATTATCATTATTTTTAATGTTATTATTATCATATTTTATTACTATTCCTATATCACCATTATCCTTGCAATCATTATTATCATAATCATTATTATCTATATCATTATCATATTCATTTTACCATGTTAAAAATATCGAAGTTGTTTTTATTGTTATTAACACTACAGTCATCACTATCCTTATCATTATCATCATTCTTATCCTCCTCCTCCTCGGTGTTCTCATCATTATCCTATTCGTCATCATTAGCATTATCCTTCTTATCACCAAGTTATTCCAATCTTTATCATCAAGTTATTCCTATTTTTATCATCAAGTTACTCCTTTCTTTATCATAAGTTATTCTTATCTTTATCATCAAGTTATTCCTATTTTATCATCAAGTTATTCCTATCTTTATCATAAAGTTATTCCTATCTTTATCATCAAGTTATTCTTATCTTTATCATCAAGTTATTCTTATCTTTATCATCAAGGTATTCTTATCTTTATCATCAAGTTATTCTTATCTTTATCATCAAGTTATTCTTATCTTTATCATCATCATTATCTTTACCTAAATATTGTTATTATCATCTTTGTTACTCCTCCCCATTTTAATATTTCTACCGTTGAAATTACGTATAATTATCATACCATCATAAACATTAATATCATCACTATCATCATCATCATCATCTTTTATCCGTTTTAATACCTCTTCGATATACATCACTATCATCATCATCATCATCATCATCATCTTTTATCCGTTGTAATACCTCTTCGATATACATCACTATCATCATCATCATCATCTATTATCCGTTTTAATACCTCTTCGATATACATCACCATCATCATCATCATCATTTTTTATCCGTTCTAATACCTCTTCGATATACATCATCATCATCATCGACATCATCATTTTTTATCCGTTTTAAAACCTCCTCGATATACATCACTATCATCACTATCATCATCATCATCTTTTATCCACTGTAATACCTCTTCGATATACATCACTATCATCATCTTTTATCCGTTGTAATATCTCTTCGATATACATCACTATCATCATCATCAACATCATCATTTTTTATCCGTTGTAATACCTCTTCGATATACATCACTATCATCATCCTTATATATCATCATCATCAACATCATCATCTTTTATCCGTTGTAATACCTCTTCGATATACATCACTATCATCATCAACATCATCATCTTTTATCCTTTTTAATACCTCTTCGATATACATCACTATCATCATCATCATCATCATCATCATCTTTTATCCGTTTTAATACCTCTTCGATATACATCACTATCATCATCATCATCATCATCATCATCTTTTATCCGTTTTAATACCTCTACGATATACATCACTATCATCATCATAAACATCATCATCATCATCTTTTATCCGTTTTAATACCTCTTCGATATACATCACTATCATAAACATCATCATCATATTTTATCCGTTTTAATACCTCTACGATATACATCACTATCATCATCATCATCATCATCATCTTTTATCCGTTTTTATACCTCTACGATATACATCACTATCATCATCATCAACATCATCATCTTTTATCCGTTCTAATACCTCTTCGATATACATCACTATCATCATCATCATCATCATCATCTTTTATCCGTTTTTATACCTCTACGATATACATCACTATCATCATCATCAACATCATCATCTTTTATCCGTTCTAATACCTCTTCGATATACATCACTATCATCATCATCATCATCTTTTATCCGTTTTAATAGCTCTTCGATAAACATTCAGAAACGACCACTCTCACCCATCCATTTCACCGTATTAAGCTTACGTTATCTCCCATTACGTGCGTTTATGCTTAACAACCTCTTGCTTTTGGTCTAATTATCTGTCGCTCTCTCTTCCCTCCTCCATTTGGCAGACGGATGAGGCTATCAAGAGGACAAGGAGAGGTTTGTGAGTAGGTTTGTGTGATGTTGCTATTTTGGGTATTTCCGTGAACGTCTTATGAGAAGTGTCTTTGTTGTGTGTGTGTGTGTGTGTGTTGGGTGGGTATGTGTGGGTATGTGTGGGGTATGCAGTAGGTGATGATGATGGTGTGGTGTGGTTTGGTTTGTGGTGTATGGACGATGTGGTTTGGATGTGACTTTGCTGGTATCAAATTCTGTGCTCGTTTGATGTGAAACTCTGGATGTCTGTCTGTCTCTCTTTCTCCTTATTTCTCTCTCTATCTAACCATCTCCCTTCCCCTCTCTTTCTCCCCTCCCCCTCCCTCTTTCTCTTTCTCCCTCTCCTCTCTCTCTCCTCCTCCTCCCTCCCTCCCTCCCCTCTCTCTTTCTTTCTCCCTCCACCCCCCTCTCTTTCTTCCTCCCTCTTCCCTCCCTCCTCTCTCTATCCCTCCCTCCCTCCCTCTCCCTCCCCCTCTCACAGACACACATCCATACACACATTCTATCATAGCCGTTTACAAACAGACTCACCGGACGTGCCATCGACTGCAGATCCGATAATGCCGACCCAAAGACAAGGCCATCTTGCAAACACACTCTACATGCAGACTCGACAAACAAGGCATCGGGGCGGGATCCACGGACCAACGTGCAAGGACAGAATCATCACGTACGCACGCACGGTTTCGAAAAGGAGGGGAGGGGAGGGGAGGGGGGAGGGGAAAGGGGAGGGAGAGGGGGAAGGGGGAAGGAGAGAGAGTGTGTGGTAAGGGGGTGGGCGTGAGAGAGAAGGGAGGGGGGGGTATGGAGAGAGGGGCGTGAGAGGGGGAGTGATATGAAGGGTGTGTTTGAGTGGGGGAGGGGGGGGTTGAGGGCAAGGCTCAAGGGGGGGAGGGGGGTTAGGGGGAAGAGCATGAGAGGGGAAAGGGTATTATTGGAAATGCAGCTTACCATGTGGTAGAACACATCCTACTGTAAAAGTTTTCTTCTATACCATTTTCTGCGCAAATTCATAAGAACGGAGTTATGGAGGGCATAAAATCCACGATTTCCAGGAGCCGCAGTCACCTTCCGCCTCCAACGCCGCGACAAAATGACAAAAAGCCGTTACGAGCGACGGGAAATCGGACGGATTCGTAGCGGATGACGTAAGCGAGGGAATCAAATGAGCCAATTAGATTCATGCATGGACGCGCCGTGACCGTAGACACTCAATAGAACCAATCAGATATGGAATAGATCATCACGTGACAATAGAAGCTGGGCCAAGGAGAAGGCAGTTGAAATTCAATTCAGTTCCATCATGACTAGACAGTGTGTAGATTGTGAGAACAATTATTTCGATTTCACTGCGAAATGTCAACAAAATAACGAAGCAAGCTTACTAAATCTACATCACGGTGCTCTGCCAGTTGACGTACAATGCCCGCATTGTAAGGCATCGTGTCATTACAGAAAGGGCAGACACCAGTGGGTTTGCGGTGCATGGAAAAGGATAAAAAAAACGAAGAAAGCAGTGTAACTTAGCTATAAGCGAACGCAATTCCCGCCAACAATGACCTGGATGACCCCGACGATCCCAGTGACTCGCAGCCTGACCCGTCTGGAGTGAATGCTGAAGGTAAAAAGAGGTTAAAACTGTTTCTGGGTCTGGGTCTCTCCTGCCAGAACATACGAGGTGAAGATTTTGTAGACCTGGGAGGGACAGCAGCCCCCCCCTCCACCCTGAAAGGATGTTTAAGGGGGCGGAGTCCCCTATACAACCCGAAATGTGTTAATATACCATGCCTACTAGTATTCTTTCTCGAAATTCCCAGATATGTAGGCCTATCATCCCTTCCCCAGCTATCGAGACCGATATCGTAGTTAAGCTTCGTTTGCGGAGGAAATGAGTGCTAGATTCGTTCGAAACACGACGAAAACTACTGGAAAATTATTCTATTCACCCCCAAAAAATGGTGTGGGGGGTAACATTTCCAAATTTACCGGGGAAAGGGCATGAGGGCAAGAGGGCCTGAGAGACGGGGGCGGGGCAAAACAGCTGTTATGGTCTCTCCAAAAATGGATATTCTTGTGGCTAATACTGGGCTTTTGGAATACAACGGGAGGGGTGGTGGATACATCATTTCGTATTTCTAAAGATGGTCGTGGGGAAAGTTCAAGTTTTGAGGGAGGGTGGAGGGGTAGGTAGGGGGCAAGCTAGAATTTAGAAAGGGAGGAACAAATTAGGACTTTGGGGAAGGGGTGGAGGAGGGTATGAGGGAGGAGGGGGGAGTGGGGAGAGGGAGCAAGTCAGAACTTTAGGAGGGAAGGGAGGGGAGGGGGTGAGGAGGAGGAAGAAGAGGAGGGAATGGAAGAGGAAAAAGAAATTGAGGAGGAGGGGAGGGGAGGGGGGGAGGAGGAAGAAGAGGAGGAAATGGAATAGGAAAAAGAAATGGAGGAGGAGGGGAGGGGAGGGGGGGAGGAGGAAGAAGAGGAGGAAAGGGAAGAGGAAAAAGAAATGGAGGAGGAGGGGAGGGGAGGGGGGGAGGAGGAAGAAGAGGAGGAAAGGGAAGAGGAAAAAGAAATGGAGGAGGAGGGGAGGGGAGGAGGAGGAAGAAGAGGAGGAAATGGAAGAGGAAAAATAAATGGAGGAGGAGGGGAGGAGGAAGAAATGCGAAGAGGAAAAAAAATGGAGGAGGAGGGGAGGGAGAGGGAGAAGGGAGAGAGAGATCAAACCAGGACTTGAGAAAGGGGGAGGAGGAGGCAGGGGGGATAGGGAGCAAGTCAGAACCTGGAGGGAAGGGTTCAAGCTAGCTACAACTTGGGGAAGGGGAAGGGAAAGGGTAAGAAGAGACAGAACTTGAGGAGGAGAAACGGGGGAATCATTGACATGTTATTCCGTCGACACACGATCTGATGACGATTCTTTCTCTTCTAAGTATACCCCGTGTTGAATTTCTTTCTTCTAAGTATATCCCGTGTATGACTTTCTCTTCTAAGTATATTCTTTTCTAAGTATATCCCGTGTATGACTCTTCTAAGTATATTTCGTGTATGACTCTTTCCCTTCTAAGTATATTCTTTTCTAAGTATATTTCGTGTATGACTCTCTTCTAAGTATATCCCGTGTTGAATTTCTCTCTTCTAAGTATATCCCGTGTATGACTCTTTCTCTTCTAAGTATATTCTTTTCTAAGTATATTTCGTGTACGAATCTTTCTCTTTATAGTATATTTCATGGATTATCATGATTTTCTCTCCCCTTCTCCTCTCCATCATATACCGAGTGAACAAGGATGTTGAGGATTACGATAGACATTAGTAAAATAGATCAATTGTGATAAAGATCTAGAACCTGAGGTAGCCACTAGAAAAACGAGATTATCTATATAAAAAAAACTAGCAACACTAGATTATCTATATATATATATATAAAGATAATAACACTTGTGCTTAAATACCAACAGAAAAATAATGGAGATTACTCTTGTGATTCTATTACAAGCAGAAAAAACGAGATTTTTTTTTCTTTACGATTTTTTTTTGGGGGGGTGGGGGGGGCACGGGGACATTTAAGTTTGGAACTTGAGTAAACCCTTCCTGAAAAAATTCGTTGATGTCCACTGCACTTGCTGGTGTTTGGGAGTTAACGAGCGTTGTTAGCGAAGGTCAAAGGTCGCTCCTCAGGTCAGCAGCTGATGCAGAGAGCCAGCAACAGGACGCTTGCTTAAATGTAGAATGAAATATATACGTTTTACTTGCACTGTTTTTTTTATTTTTCCTGTTATTGCAATAAATCTGTTTTCCTTTTCCGTATTGCAGAAATGTATGTAATTATCGCTATCTTAGTGATATCAAAAAGAAAACCTGGATTTATGTAATAATTTTCTTCTAAATATTACTTACTAACTCTATCTAACAAGATTCTTAAACTCCTTATCATAATATCTTCTTAGGAGGCTTCCATTTAATTAACCTGGCAGATCTTGATTTAACCCAAGAAGAAAAACGCCTTTTTGATATAGAATAAGCATTAAATGATCAACTCATAGACAACATAATGCATTATTGAAAAAAAAAGTTACAATAGGGATATTATCCATTTCAACATGTGACCCCCAGACCAATTATCCCACTGTATAACAACCTCCCTTAATTCTAAAGGCTATTGTTAAAAAAGATTCAGAAAGGTCTCATATTGGCCTTAAAGAGGAGGGGGGGGGGATTGCCAGACCTTTGAGGGGGGGCGGGGGCAGGTGTATCTCAGCCCCCCCCTTCCGTTATCATGGGTGAACCAACAATAGGGTATTGGTATCTATATCTATTTTTTTCTTATCTGTTTGTGTAACTACTTACTGATCTATTTAACTACATACATACCTATCTGCTTACCTATCTAAGTATGTATGTATAAATGATGTTTTAGTCTGTCTGTCTCTTTCTCTCTGTTTCTTCCTTCTTCTCTCTCTC
>NC_091568.1:1245202-1247702 GCF_042767895.1 Penaeus vannamei
AGTTTTTCAAATATTTACTCCCACCTTCTCGCATCTTTTCTCTCGACAAAATTCCTCCTTTTTTTTTGTCAGTTTTCCAAATATTTACTCCCACCTTCTCTCATCTCTCTCGACAATTATTTTTTTTTCCTTTGTCAATTTTCAAAATATTTACTCCCACCTTCTCTCATCTTCTCTCTCGACAGAATTCCTCCTTTTTTCTGTCAGTTTTCAAAATATTTACTCCCACCTTCTCTCATCTTCTCTCGACAGAATTCCTCCTTTTATCTGTCAATTTTTCAAATATTTACTCCCACCTTCTCATATTCTCTCTCGACAAAATTCTTCTTTTTTTTCCTTTGTCAATTTTCCAAATATTTACTCCCACCTTCTCTCATCTTTTCTCTCGACAAAATTCTTCTTTTTTATACTTTGTCAATTTTCCAAATATTTACTCCCACCTTCTCTCATCTTCTCTCTCGACAAAATTCCTCTTTTTTTTCCCCTTTGTCAATTTTCCAAATATTTACTCCCACCTTCTCTCATCTCTTCTCTCTCGACAAAATTCTTTTTTTTTTCCTTTGTCAATTTTCCAAATATTTACTCCCGCCTTCTCTCATCTTCTCTCTCGACAAAATTCTTTTTTTTTTCCTTTGTCAATTTTCAAAATATTTACTCCCACCTTCTCTCATCTTTTCTCTCAACAAAATTCTTCTTTTTTATCCTTTGTCAATTTTCAAAATATTTACTCCCATCTTCTCTTATCTTCTCTCTCGACAAAATTCTTCTTTTTTTTTCTTCTTTGTCAATTTTTCTAATATTTACTCCCACCTTCTCTCATCTTTTCTCTCGACAAAATTCCTCTTTTTTTTCTTCTTTGTCAATTTTTCAAATATTCACTCCCACCTTATCTCATCTTTTCTCTCGACAAAATTCCTCCTTTTTTTATTTATCAATTTTCCAAATATTTCCTCCCACCTTCTCTCATCAATTTCATATCCAATCATACGCATTTGAACATCGTTATATTGTTCTTGAAATACTATACTTACACTCAGGGTATATTACACATCAACAACACGTTACTCTTCCTGGTTAACAACGGCCGGTTTGTTAAAATAGTGCCAGTCCCGACCCAAAGAATTTCCATAAATACAGATGCACAAATAAAGGCATATCTGTCTATATATCTGATAGATATACACAGATATACCGTATGATCACACCAGCGGACGACGCTATAAGATGACACCATAGATAGCACCATAAGATGGCAAGGCAGATGGCACCATAAGATGACACCATAGATAACACCATAAGATAGCACCATAAGATGACACCATAGATAGCACCATAAGATGGCAAGGCAGATGGCACCATAAGATGACACCATAGATAACACCATAAGATAGCACCATAAGATGACACCATAAAATGACAAGGCAGATGGCACCATAGTAAGAAGCGATGCAGATGATAGTGATGGTGACTTCCGATGGTGATTCAGAGGACAAAGTAGAACCCCCCGTCATCGCCAACACTATAACACTCTGTCTGTTTGTCTGTCTATCTCTGCTTTTCTGTTACTCTCTCTCTCTCTCTCTTGTCTGTCAGTCTATTTATCTTTTTCTGCTTCTCTCTCTCTCTCTCATTCTCGCTCTCTGTCTCGTCTCTCTTTCTCTCTTTCTCCCCTCCTCTCTCTCTCTCACTTTCTTTCTCTCTCTCTCGCTCTCTGTATCGTCTCTCTCTCTCTCTCCCTCTCTCCCTCCATCTCTCTTTGTCTTTCTCTCTCTTTCTCCCCCTCTATCCACCCCCCCCCCCCACTCTCTCTATCTATCTAACCCATCTACCTGTACATAAAATCATACATAAACCCTACTCATAATATCTCACAAATTCGTCCAAAACTCCTTCACATATGAACAGTTTATTTGCCTCCTCCTCTTCCTCTTTCATCTCCGCTCCTCCTCCTCCTCTCCTCCTCCTCCTCAAGCACCTCCTTCTTCTCATCTTCATCAATTGCAGGAATGAAACGCGCGACTTCTCTTCTCTTTCAATAAAAGGAAAAAAATAAGAAAAAAATGAAAAGATGGAGGAGAAATGGAGGGAGAAGAGGAGAGAGGGGAAGAGAGGAAGGGATGGAGGAAAGAGAGAGGGAGAGAGAAAAAGAGAGAGATAGGAAATATAGATGGATGGATAGATAGATAGAGAGAGAGAGAGGAAGAGACAGAGACAGAGAGAGAGAGAGAGAGGAAGAGACAGAGACAGAGAGAAAGAGAAAAAGACAAAGACAAAGACAGAGGAAGAAAGAGATAGAGAGAGGAAGAAGAAAAACAATGCTCATTGAAAACCCATTCTCTTAGCGCAACCCTGATTCTGTGTCTATCTCCGGCTTACAAAATTGTTTTCTTTCTCTCTCTTTTCTTCCTACTTCTTAAGGCCTGTTTGCTTTCCTTCTTCTGTTTTCTGTGTGTGCTTCTTGTTCTTCTTCTCTGTCTCGTCCTTTCCTTTGTTTTTTTTC
>NC_091568.1:1290202-1292702 GCF_042767895.1 Penaeus vannamei
TATATATATATATATATATATATATATATATATATATATATATGTATATATATATATATATATATATATATATATATATATATATATATATATTTATATATTTATATATATATATATATATATATATATATATATATATATATATATATATATATATATATATATATATATATAATATAGATAGAAAGATGGATAGATAGATAGAAAGATAGCTAGGAAGAAAGAAAAAAGGATAAACAGATAGATGGATAGAGAGTCTGATAGACAGATAGACAAGCAGATAGACACATATCTAATACATAACCTGACAGATAGAGAGAAAGGTAGACAGACAGACAGACAGAGAGAAAGGTAGACAGACAAACAGACAGAGAGAAAGGTAGACACACAGACAGACAGAGAGAAAGGTAGACAGACAGACAGACAGAGAGAAAGGTAGACACACAGACAGACAGAGAGAAACGTAGACAGACAGACAGACAGAGAGAAAGGTAGACAGACAAACAGACAGAGAGAAAGGTAGACAGACAGACAGATAGAGAGAAAGGTAGACAGACAGACAAATAGACAGACAGACAGACAGAGAGATAGGTAGACAGAGAGACAGACAGAGAGAGATTTAGACAGACAGACAGACAGAAAGACAGAAAATTATGCCCATATTTCCCCTCTCCACCACCTCACAAAAACAGAATTTCCTTCGTCTTGAATGATCTCTCCTTGTCTGTTTCTTCACTGGTTCCTTCGGCGTCTGTGCGTGTCTGTTGGATTGTATGATAAAGATTAAGGCGGTTGTGGATTTGTGTCTGTGTCTTTTGATGCAGATCTGTCTATTTGTCTGCTCTCTGTCTGTGTTTCTGTCTGTCTGTCTCTGTCTCACTGTTTCGGTTTTTGTTTCTTATTCTATCTCTCTCTGTTTCTGTCTCTGTTTATGTCTGTCGGTCTGTCTGTCTGTCTATCTCTCTCTCTCTCTATCTATCTAACTCACTATCTCTCTCTCGCTCTCTCTCTCTCTCTCTCTCTCTCTCTCTCTCTCTCTCTCTCTCTCTCTCTCTCTCTCTCTCTCTCTCTCTCTCTCTCTCTCTCTCTCTCTCTCTCTCTCTCTCTCTCTCTCTCTCTCTCTCTCTCTCTCTCTCTCTCTCTCTCTCTCCCTCCCTCCCTCCCTCCCTCTCATTTTTGTCGCTGTTACTTCTATCTTTATTTTCCCTTTCTTTATCAACAAATACTACCATTATCATATCATCACAAAATCATAACAAAATCATAACAAAATCAAAGACTAAATCAGAAGACAAAATACACTCCTCAAATCGTAGAAAAATAAACATGTTATGACCGACAAAATCTTCAAAACTCACATTCTCTTTAATCGAAATTCTTGCAGTAATTATGATCTCATTAATGAAAATCCAGTGGATAGTCTCAGCATAAATTTCCTCTTTTTTTTTTTTTTTTTTTTTTTTTTTTTTTTTTTTTTTGCTTTTTCTTAGATTATTTCTTGTCGTTTTTTTTTTTTTTTTTTTTTTTGTATTTATGTCTGTATGTCTGTCTGTCTGTATGCATGTATGTAATAAATGTATGTAAATATAGAGGGATAGATGGGTGGCTGTATACATGTATGTATGTATTTATATGTGTATGTGTATGTATGGATGAATGGTTGTATTATGAATGTATGTATATATGTATGTATGTGTATTTGTATGTATGTAATGTATGTATGTGTATATGTATGTATGTAATGTATGTATGTGTATTTGTATGTACGTAATGTATGTATGTGTATATGTATGTATGTAATGTATGTATGTGTATTTGTATGTACGTAATGTATGTATGTGTATTTGTATGTATGGAATATATGTATGTAAGTATGTGTGAATGACTAGATTGTTAGATGTATATATGTATGCATGTATGTCTTTATGAAAGGAAGTGAGTATGCATATAAATACACACATGTCTGTATGTATGTATGTATGTGTGTACGTACTTCAAATTTCAGAAAGTCTCTGCCGCAACGAAAGTGGAATCGGAAAACAATAACGAAGAAAAAAATAAGCCTAAAGTAAAAGGAAAGAAAGCAGGAATAAGAAAGAGACCGATAATGACTGCGGCAAGAAAAAGTGACAGAGAAAGCGAGTGGAAACAACAAAAAAAAAGAAAAAAAAAGAAGAAAAGAGAAGAAAAAAGTAAAAAAAAAAAAAAAAATAAAACGTGTTTCAAACGGAAGAAAAACAAAAACAAAACACAAAGCAAAATAAAACAAAAGACAATCAAGGAAAGCGCACGATCAAAGAAAATGAAAAAGAAAGAAAAGACAAGAAAAAAAAGCAAAAAAAAAAAAAAAAAAAAAAAAATCCTACCGCCTCACTTTAAAATTACTGCAAATGGCCGCAGCTCCGGTCATGGACGCTCGCCGGCCTGCCACTCATGACCTACACCAGGTCAATGACTCTTGCCCGAAGTCGGATCCGATTCGGCCGAAACGACTTTCACG
>NC_091568.1:1320202-1327702 GCF_042767895.1 Penaeus vannamei
ATATATATATATATATGTGTGTGTGTGTGTGTGTGTGTGTGTGTGTGTGTGTGTGTGTGTGTGTGTGTGTACACTTACATATACCAATAAAACACACATGTGTATGTATCCATATGTGTATGCATATATGTATACATACATTTATACATATATAAATGTGTGTGTCTATCTATCTGTCTATCTATCTATCTATCTATCTATCTATCTATCTATCTATCTATCTATCTATCTATCTATCTATCTATCTATCTATCTATATGTGTGTGTGTGTGTGTGTGTTTGTGTGTTTGTGTATATTATATATATATATATATATATATATATATATATATATATATATATATATATATATATATATATATATATATATATATACATATATACACACGTTGTTCGTTCTTGTCTCCAGTGAACTATACCAATGGATTCAAGAGAGAATATTCACTCAAGAAGCCCCAAAACAGTGGATTTCCGTTGATTGATCTTCCGTTGCAAATCAACTACTGTTTATTTCAGGATCTCAAACTATTTCTCATCTAGGAGCCAATCCAGCATGACCAATCAACTGAATGGAATGATGATAATAGAAAAAGGGGCACTAGGATGATCTATCAACATTGCAGACGCCATGTGCGAATCTTTGCAAGTAGTAAAACGTTCTTGCAAAACATGGACATATTGCAAGACGTTGAAAGTCCCTGCAACGCGTGAGAAGTTCTTGAAAAAGGACATATTGCAAGACGCTAAAAGTCCCTCCAACCCGTGGAAAGAAAGTTCTTGCAATATATATGAAAGTATTGCAAGGTAGGTCCACCCGTGTTCGTTGCTAGGTGAGTGCCATCGACTTCAGACACGACGTCAACGGTACTTCGAGTCCTCGATCTGTGGCGTCCTTCGATGATGAAATCTTGCAAGAAAATGAAAAAAAAAAAAAAAAAAATTGCAAGAGCTTCTTCCTAGACCGGCGTCAGGGAGAGAGGGTCACTCACGCTCGATGGCTGTGTTAGTAAAGTAATGTAAAGTAAAGGAAAAGGAAAAGGAACATCAAAATCAAAAGAAAAGTAAAAAAAGAAAAGAAAAGAAAAGAACTAAAAGTAAAATCAAAAGAAAAGAAAAGAAGTAAAAGTAAAATCAAAAGAAAAGTAAAGAAAAGAAAAGTAAAGTCAAAGTAAAATCAAAAGAAAAGAAAAGAAAAGTAAAAGTAAAATCAAAAGAAAAGTAAAGAAAAGAAAAGAAAGGAAAAGAAACGAAAAGAAGTAAAAGTAAAATCAAAAGAAAAGTAAAGAAAAGAAAAAAGAAAAGTAAAATCAAAAGAAAAGAAGTAAAAGTAAAATCAAAAGAAAAGTAAAGAAAGGAAAAGAAAAGGAAAAGAAAAGAAAAGGGAAAAAAGAAAAGGAAGCTACTTCAGAGACCGGCGTCAGGGAGAGGGGGTCAACCCACACTCGATGCCTGTGTCAGGATCCTTCAGGAGAATGGAGCTCTAAGATTTTCTAGCTTCGAGGTCGACGGAGATTGACCCCATACTTCTGCATTGCAAATTTTGTGGTATGCTGACCCCAGTTGACCCCAGTTGACCCCAGCCTCAGTCAGGAGAATGGAGCCCTAAGATTTTTGTAGCTTCGAGGTCGACGGAGATTGACCCCATACTCTGCGTTGCAAATTTTGTGGTACGCTGACCCCAGTTGACCCCAGTTGACCCCAGCCTCAGTCAGGAGAATGGAGCTCTAAGATTTTCTAGCTTCGAGGTCGACGGAGATTGACCCCATACTTCTGCGTTGCAAATTTTGTGGTACGCTGACCCAAGTTGACCCCAGCTGACCCCAGCCTCAGTCAGGGCCGGTTCCGAGCTCGGATAAATAGAGAAGGTTGGCGTCAGGAAGGGCATCCGGCGATTAAAAACAAATCTGCCAGAAGCTAGATTTTAAAAAGACCAAATATATAAGAAAGGGGCAATGGTACAGCAAAATAAGAAAAAGGAGAAGAAAAAAAAAGAAGGAGAAGAAGAAGACGGGGAATAGTAGTGATAATAAAAATAATTATAATGATAATCATAGTAATGATAATAATGATAATAATAATGATAATGACAAAAATAATGATAAACTGATGATGAAAAACAATAATAATAAAAAGAAAAAGAAGAGAAGTAAGAAAAATAAAAATAAAAAGACAAAGGAAAAGTAAAAACAAGAAAAAATACAAAGGAAAAGAGAAAAGAAACGATAAAAAGGAGAAAGAAACGTGAAAAGATTGATCCCAGCTTACCATTCCGATCTCGGGTTCATCCACTGACGTTGGTGTACGCTTCGGTTAAAAGAAGTACCTCTGTGGTAGTAAAAAGAAAAGAAAAGAAAAGAAAAAAAGTAAAAGCAAAAGAAAAGAAAAAGAAAAGAAACGAAAAAGAAAGGAAAGGAAAAGAAAAGAAAAGAAAAAAAGTAAAAGTAAAAGCAAAAGAAAAGAAAAAAAGAAGAAAAATAAAAGAAAAAGGAAAGGAAAGGAAAGGAAAGGAAAGGAAAGGAAAGGAAAGGAAAGGAAAGGAAAGGAAAGGAAAGGAAAAGGAAAGGAAAGGAAAGGAAAGGAAAGGAAAGGAAAGGAAAGGAAAGGAAAGGAAAGGAAAGGAAAGGAAAGGAAAGGAAAGGAAAGGAAAGGAAAGGAAAGGAAAGGAAAGGAAAGGAAAGGAAAGGGAAAGGAAAGGAAAGGAAAGGAAAGGGAAAGGAAAGGAAAGGATACGAAGGAAAGGAAAGGAAAGGAAAGGAAAGGTAAGGTAAGGAAAGGAAAGGAAAGGAAAGGAAAGGAAAGGAAAGGAAAGGAAAGGAAAGGAAAGGAAAGGAAAGGAAAGGAAAGGGAAAGGAAGGGAAGAAAAAGGAAAGGAAAGGAAAGGAAAGGAAAGGAAAGGAAAGGAAGGAAAAGAAAAGAAAAGAGGGAAATATAAAGAAAAGAAAAGAAAATAGGAGAAGTAAAGAAAAGAAAGAAAAGATAAAGGAAAAGTAAAAACAAGAAAAAATACAAAGGAAAAGAGAAAAGAAACGCTAAAAAAGGAGAAAGAAAAAGGAAAAGAATGACCACGGCTTACCATTCCGATCTCGGGTTCATGCGCTGACGTTGGTGTACGCTTCGGTTAAAAGAAGGATCTCTTTGATAGTAAAAAAAGTAAAAGTAAAGTAACGTAAATGTAAAAGAAACGAAAAAGAAAGGAAGGGAAAGGAAAAGAAAAAAGAAAAGAAAAAATGAAGAAAAGAAAAGAAAAGGAAAAGGAAAAGGAAAATCAAAAGAAAAGAAAAAGAAAAAAGAAAAGAAAAAGAAAAGAGGAAAGGAAAGTAAAATAAAGTAAATGAAAATGAAAATGAAAAGAAAAGAAAAGAAAAGGAAAGGAAAGGAAAGGAAAGGAAAGGAAAGGAAAGGAAAGGAAAGGAAAGGAAAGGAAAGGAAAGGAAAGGAAAGGAAAGGAAAGGAAAGGAAAGGAAAGGAAAGGAAAGTAAAGTAAAGGAATGGAAAGGAAAGGAAAGGAAAAGAAAAGAAAGGAAAAGAAAGGAAGGAAGAAGAAAGGAAAGGAAAGGAAAGGAAAGGAAAGGAAAGGAAAAGAAAAAAAAAGAAAAGAAAACAAAAGAAAAGAAAAGAAAAGAAAAGAAAAGATAAAGGAAAAGTAAAAAAAAGAAAAAATACAAAGGAAAAGAGAAAAGAAACGCTAAAAAAGGAGAAAGAAAAAGGAAAAGAATGACACCCGGATTACCATTCCGATCTCGGGTTCATCCACTGACGTTGGTGTACGCTTCGGTTAAAAGAAGGATCTCTTTGATAGTAAAAAAAAGAAAAGTAAAATAAAGTAAAAAGTAAAGAAACGAAAAAGAAAGGAAAGGAAAAGAAAAAAGGAAAGTAAAGAAGAAAAGAAAAGAAGTAAAGTACAAGTAAAAGTAAAAGTAAAAGCAAAAGAAAGATAAGAAAATAAGATAAAATAAAATAAAAAAACAAAACAAGACGCTGACATCAAGGAAAGTAACGACAGTTTTCTTTAAAGACAAATTCATTCAGAGAAGATTTTCATAAGAAGCAATAGTGTCATTTTTTTTTTTTTTTTTTTTTACTCTATTCAACTGAATTCAGATTCACAATTTAAATTAGAAAAATAGGATATGGAATGTTTTCAACGTTACAATATGTTAAGAAATAGAAGAGAAAATATAAAAAATGCGAATAAATCATATAGTATCAGGATATACCTTTATCATTTTTTATTTATTTATTATATTATTTATTTTTTATTTTTTTATTATATTATATATATTTTTTATTTATCTATTATATTATATATTTTTTATTTATTTATTATATTATATATATTTTTTATTTATTTATTATATTATATTTTTTATATTTATTCTTATATCATATATTTATTTATTTATTAACAGAGATGATATAAATTAACTAAAGACACATGAATTAACAACCATAAAGAGAATGAACCTAAAGACCTATACTATGTACATGATTAATTAAATACTTAACATTTTTGAGCGAGACAAGACACACTCGTGACATACCTCGCAAAAGCTGCTTCATTGCATAAATACTCACAACCAGAAAAATGAAAAAAACGAAAGATGAAAAAAGAAATGTGGACGTGACATTAACAAAAAGAAGAAGAAGTGCACTGAATACACTTGGGAAAAGTCATGAAAATGGTGCAATTTGTCTGTGAGAAAGTAAGGCGAAGAGAGGGAGAAAGAAGAGAATAGAATAGAAGAGAAGAGAAGGGAAAAGAAGAGGAGATAGAAGAGAGAAGAGAGAAGAGAGAGGAGAGAGGAGAGAGGAGAGAGAAGAGAAGAGATGAGAAAAGGAGATAGAAGAGAGGAGAGAGAAGAGAAGAGAAGAGAAAAGAAGAGAAGAGAAGAGAAGAGAAGAGAGAGGAGAGAGAAGAGAAGAGAAAGACAGAGATTAAGCAATAAAACGAAAGCGAGAGATCCAGCTAGGAAAAAAAAAACATGAAAAAAACGAGAAAAGAAAAACAAACAAGAAATAATAATAATAATAAAAATACAAAAATACAAAAAAAAATCTCATATAATAATAAAAAAAAAAAAACAACAAAACATCTCAAAAATGGAAAACCACCACCTGATTGCTTAGTCTCTCGCAAAGGACCCTGGACCCAACACAGACCCCTTGCGTTGAGGCCCAAACGAAGGACAAACAAGCCAAGTTGACTCTGGTTCTCTGCAATCTTCTTTCTCAATTGCATTTCCCTGATTGACTGGGGTTGCTTGCTTCCTGCGCCGTGTGTTGTGCGTGGCTTTCGTGTGTACTGCGAGCGGTCTGGGCTGGCATAGACTCGTTTCTCTGTGTGCTTGTGTGTGTGGGGGGGGATGTTGGGTGTTTGTGTGCGTGTGCGTGTTTTTTTTTGTTTTTTTTTTTTTGTGTGTGTGTGTGCGTGCGTGTATGTGTGTGTGCGTGTGTGTGTGCGTGCGTGTATGTGTGTGTGTGTGTGCGTGTATGTGTGTCTGTGTGTGCGTGTGTATATGTGTGTGTGTATGTGTGTGTGTGTGTGCGCGTGCGTGGATGTGTGTGCTTGTGGGTGTGCGTGTGGCGGATATTGGGTGTTTGTATGCATGGGTGTTTGGTTGCGTGTGTGTTTTTGTGTGTGCAAGGGTGTATATCTGTGTGTGCGTGCGTGGATGTGTGTGTGTGTGGGTGTGTGTGTGTATGTGTGTGTGCGTGCGTGGATGTGTGTCTGTGTGTGAATAAGTGTGCGCGCGCGTCCGAGAGAGAGTAAGCGCGTGCATATACGTCCATGTATACGTGAACACGCAACCGTACGTATGCACAGGCGTCGCGGCGCGTCTCTACCCGCCTCCTCTCGCACCAACGTGAATAGACGCTCCGCCGCGGGTGCAAAACGGGTTCATTTAAATGCCCGGAGATGCGAAAGGGTCATATCTGTTCGCTATTCATCGTCACGCCGGAAAAGGATCGTGAATGAACGGTTCTCTGGGCTGATTTCCCTCGGGCTCGCGGGGGGGGGGGGGTGTCCTTTCGGGCTTTCGGTTCATTCGGGAAGATTTTATCCCGTTCCATGCACACACGCGCGCACGCGCGCGCGCAAACACACGCACATACATATATATGTACGTATATGTTAATATATATATATATATATATATATATATATATATATATATATATATATATATATATATATATGTGTGTGTGTGTGTGTGTGTGTATGTGTGTGTGTGTGTGTGTGTGTGTTTGTGTGTGTGTGGATATATATATATATATATATATATATATATATATATATATATATATATATATATATATATATATATATATATATATACATATATATATGCATATATGTATGTATATCTGTGCATATTTATATATACAAAAACGTTCATATACATACAGACATACACATACATGAACCTTTGTATTTTTTTTAATCATTATACTGTTAGAAAATGTTTTTCGGCCAAGAAGCAGTCCCGCCAGGCAGCCAACGCACGAACGCTTGCTTGCACTTTTCATCATCATCTGCAAAGAGTGTGTTTACACCCTTGAGTGAGTGTCAAGTGCACACTCAAGCTGAATTCTGGAGTAATCATTTTTAGGCTTCGGTGGATCGGTGAGTCAGAGAGAAAGTGCATTTTCTTTGTTTTTATTTTATGTTAGTTTTGTTTTGTTTCTTCGGGAGTCAGAGAGAAAGTGGATTTTTTGTTTGTTTTATGTTATTTTTGTTTTATTTCTTAGGGAATCAGATAGAAAACGTCTTTTTTGTTTTATGTTATTTTTGTTTTATTTCTTCGGGGGTCAGAGAGAAAGTGCATTTTTGTTTTTGTTTTGTTATTTTTGTTTTGTTTTTCGGGAGCCAGAGAGAAAGTGCATTTTTGTTTTTTTGTTTTATGTTATTTTTGTTTTATTTCTTCGGGGGTCAGAGAGAAAGTGCATTTTTGTTTTTGTTTTGTTATTTTTGTTTTGTTTTTCGGGAGCCAGAGAGAAAGTGCATTTTTGTTTTTTTGTTTTATGTTATTTTTGTTTTATTTTTCGGGTCATATAGAAACAGCATTTTTTTTTTTTTTTTGTTATTTTTGTTTTGTTTCTTCGGGAGTCAGAGAGAGAAAGTGCATTTTTTTTTAGTTTTATGTTGTTTTTTGTTTTGTTTCTTCGGGAGAGAGAGAAAGTGGATTTTTTTTTGTTTTATGTTATTTTTTATTTGTTTCTTCGGGAGCCAGATAGAGAAAGTGGATTTTTTTGGGTTTTATGTTAGTTTTTGTTTTGTTTCTTCGGGAGAGAGAGAGAAAGTGGATTTTTGTTTTGTTTTATGTTATTTTTGTTTTGTTTCTTCGGTGAGTCAGAGCGAAAGTGCATTTTCTTTGTTTTTGTTTTATGTTATTTTTGTTTTGTTTCTTAGGGAATCAGATAGAAAACGTCTTTTTTGTTTTATGTTATTTTTGTTTTGTTTTTTTGGGAGTCGGATAGAAAGTGCATTTTTTATGTTTT
>NC_091568.1:1342702-1350202 GCF_042767895.1 Penaeus vannamei
TCTATGGCCGCAGAGGCACCGGATCAACCCGGAACCTTCTACAGACTGGCACTCTATGGCCGCAGAGGCACCGGATCAACCCGGAACCTTCTACAGACTGGCACTCTATGGCCGCAGAGGCACTGGATCAACCCAGAGCCTCCTACAGACTGGCACTCTATGGCCTCAGAGGCACTGGATCAACCCAGAGCCTCCTACAGACTGGCACTCTATGGCCGCAGAGGCACCGGATCAACCCGGAACCTTCTACAGACTGGCACTCTATGGCCGCAGAGGCACTGGATCAACCCAGAGCCTCCTACAGACTGGCACTCTATGGCCGCAGAGGCACTGGATCAACCCAGAGCCTCCTACAGACTGGCACTCTATGGCCGCAGAGGCACTGGATCAACCCGGAGCCTCCTACAGACTGGCACTCTATGGCCGCAGAGGCACTGGATCAACCCGGAGCCTCCTACAGACTGGCACTCTATGGCCGCAGAGGCACCGGATCAACCCGGAACCTTCTACAGACTGGCACTCTATGGCCGCAGAGGCACTGGATCAACCCGGAGCCTCCTACAGACTGGCACTCTATGGCCGCAGAGGCACTGGATCAACCCGGAACCTTCTACAGACTGGCACTCTATGGCCGCAGAGGCACTGGATCAACCCGGAGCCTCCTACAGACTGGCACTCTATGGCCGCAGAGGCACTGGATCAACCCGGAGCCTCCTACAGACTGGCACTCTATGGCCGCAGAGGCACTAGATCAACCCGGAGCCTCCTATGGGGAGACTGGCACTCTATGGCCGCAGAGGCACTAGATCAACCCGGAGCCTCCTACAGACTGGCACTCTATGGCCGCAGAGGCACTAGATCAACCCGGAGCCTCCTACAGACTGGCACTCTATGGCCGCAGAGGCACTGGATCAACCCGGAGCCTCCTACAGACTGGCACTCTATGGCCGCAGAGGCACTAGATCAACCCGGAGCCTCCTACAGACTGGCACTCTATGGCCGCAGAGGCACTGGATCAACCCAGTGCCTCCTACAGACTGGCACTCTATGGCCGCAGAGGCACTGGATCAACCCAGAGCCTCCTACAGACTGGCACTCTATGGCCGCAGAGGCACTGGATCAACCCAGTGCCTCCTACAGACTGGCACTCTATGGCCGCAGAGGCACTGGATCAACCCAGTGCCTCCTACAGACTGGCACGCTGGCAGTTGAGGCAGACAGGGAAGTCCTTCCAAGCTGAAACTCGACCCTGCTGCAAGAAAGAATGCAAGGGCAAGAACAAAGGGAAGGAAACAAGAGCAAGTGCAAGGAAGAAGAAGAAGAAGAAGAAGAAGAAAAGTGAATAATACGAGAGGTGAATGCCCCCCCCCCCAAAAAAAAAAAAAGCAATACAGGAAATGAGGCTCAGCGGGGAGATGGTAATTCTAGTAAGCTCGGAAACAAAAAGAAAAATATAATAAAATAAAGAAGAAGAAAAACTGTAAAAAGAAAAAGAGGATATTCTTTTCTCTCAAAAGAAGTAATAGAGAAACGAATAAAAGGAAAGAACAGTGTATGTTGGGTATTTCTCATAATTTCAGCAGAAACGGAGAGAGAGAGAGAGAGAGAGAGAGAGAGAGAGAGAGAGAGAGAGAGAGAGAGAGAGAGAGAGAGAGAGAGAGAGAGAGAAATAAAGAGAAAAAAGAGAAAGAGAGAGAGAGAGAGAAAAAAACAAGTAGAAAATAGAGTCGGGAAGAGATAGTAGAAGAATAAGGCGTAAAAAGAAAAAAAATGAAATGAAAATACCAAGAATAAGAAAAGAAAGAAAAAAAAAACAAAAAAGAAAATAAAACAAAAACAAGCAGAAATAATAATAATAATAATAATAATAATAATAATAATAATAATGATAATGATAATAATAATAATAATGATAATGATAATAATAATAATGATAATAATAATAATAATAATAATAACAATAACAACACAGAAAGTGCCAAGCGAGAACTAGGCAGGTTTCCGAGTCACTTGACACTCCCCCCCCCCCCCACACCACCCCCAATAGGTGAAGCTTCTCTTCCGTTTCAACAGAAGCTTCCAACGGGGACAGAGAGCTTGAGCTTGAGGACAACGGGCGAGTGAAAACAAACAGAAGTAAGAGCTTTATTCTGTTTACAAAGGTGGTGTTTTTGTTGTTGTTGATAAAGTTGGTTATTTGTAGACACAACCTATGGTACGTGTGAATATACTGTATGTACGTTTTGATGTGAATGTTTTATCATTATATGTAGGATATGCGTTATCGTGTAATTTATTTATATCATTATATATTGTATACACAGCACCTTGTATAATGTATAGTTTTAATATTTTTATATAAAGTATTTGTGTTTATTATCATTAGCAAAGGCCTGAAATGTCGATATAAAATTCACTTACTTCGAGTGTGAAATGATCATGAGTCAATTATTATTATTATTATTATTATTATTATTATTATTATTATCATTATTATTATTATTATTAATATCATCATTATTATTATTATCATTATTATTTTTTATCATTATTTTATCATCATCATCATCATCATCATCATCATCATCATCATCATCATCATCATCATCATCATCATCATCATCATCATCATCATCATTATCATCATCTTCATCATCATCATCATCATCAATCATCATCATCATCATCAGTAATACTATCATTTTAATGATCTTTGTTATTATTATTACTAATACCATTATTATTTTAGTACCATTATAATTATCATTAATGATATTATTATTATCATCATCATTATTATTAGTATTAGTAGTAGAAGTATTAGTACTGTCACTATCATTATCACGTTCTCATTATCATCATTATTACTATTATCTTAATTACTATAATCAATATCATCATCATAACGATCCTCCTCCTCCTCCTCATCATCATCATCATCATCACCATCATCATCATTATCATTTTCATCATCATCATTATCATCACTGTTATCAATTCTATCAACATCACCATCATTATCATCATCATAAACGAACAAGCTTGGACGAAGAACAGGGAAGAACAAGAAAATAAATGATAAAAAAAACAATAGACGACAAAACAATAAAAAAAAGGATCAGGTAAAAAAAGAAAAGAAAAATAGACGATAAAACAATAAAAAAAGAATCAGGATGGAGGAACAAAAGCCGTGAAGGATTGGAATCGATTCTGAGCGAAGAGAAAAAGGATAAGATGGAAAAGGTTGCGAAGGAAAAAGGGAAGAAGTGATTGATGATGAGGGATAGAAATGTGAGAAAGAAAAACACTTCGTTGAAAGGAAGTTGGGAATGGATTGGAGGGAGAGAGAGAGAGAGCGAGCGAGAGAGAGAGAGAGAGAGAGAGAGAGAGAGAGAGAGAGAGAGAGAGAGAGAGAGAGAGAGAGAGAGAGAGAGAGAGAGAGAGAGAGAGAGAGAGAGAGAGAGAGAGAGAGACAGACAGACAGACAGACAGATACACAGACAGAGAGAGAGATATAAAGAGAAAGAGGGAGAGGGTATAGGAGAGAAAGAAGGAGATAGATAGATAGATAGATAAAGATAAAAGGGAGAGAGAGAGAAAACAAACAATTCACCGTAATCCAGGACACTATAATCGACGTAGACTCAAATACACATTGACATATTAATCAACTTAATGATAATGGCGAGATAAAACAATATTTTCTACCAATCACTAAAACAAAACGATAATTCAACAGAGAGAGAGAGAGAGAGAGAGAGAGATGGAGAGATGGAGAGAGAGAGAGAGAGAGAGAGAGAGAGAGAGAGAGAGAGAGAGAGAGAGAGAGAGAGAGAGAGAGAGAGAGAGAGAGAGAGAGAGAAAGAGAGAGAGAGAGAGAAAGAGAATAAGAGAAAGAGAGAGAGAGAAGGGTCGTGGGAGAGGGGGAGGTAATGGGGGTCGTTGTAGGGGAGTGGAGTGAGGTTGGAGGGTGGGGGTGAGTGAGTGGTTGGAGAGAGGGGAGTGGGAGGAGAAGTTCGGGTAGTGGGGGTGGTTGTTGGGGAGTGGGGGATGGTGGGGGGAGGGTTCTGTGGGAATGGAAATGGGAACCGGAATGGTTGGATCCGGAGGCATTTTGGGAGGGGAGGAGGGGGAGGAGGAGGGTTGAGGGTGAGGGGGTGAGAGGGAGAGGTAGATGGATAGAGGGAAGAAGGGAAGGAAATATATATATATTATATATATATATATATATATATATATATATATATATATATACATATATACATATATATATATACATATATATATATATATATATATATATATATATATATATATATATATACATATATACATATATATATATACATATATATATATATATATATATATATATACATATATACATATAGAGAGAGAGAGAGAGAGAGAGAGAGAGAGAGAGAGAGAGAGAGAGAGAGAGAGAGAGAGAGAGAGAGAGAGAGAAAAGGGAGGAGAGGGAGGGATGGATGGATGGATAGGAAGAGGGAGGGAAGGAAATAGATACATATAGAGAGAAAGAGAGAGAGAGAGAGAGAGGAAGGAAGAGACAAACAGGGTGAGGAGAAAAAAAAGTGTGGATAGCATTCCTAGTGAAGCATATATATTTATGTGTGTGTGTCTGTGTGTGTGCATGTATGCGTGTGTGTGTATGCGTGTGTGTGTGTGTGTACGTGTGTGTGTGTGTGTGTCAGAGCGCCAGACAGTATTTGGTCACATTCTATCCGCGCAAATGCAGTTCTCGAGTAACTTACCACGCACACTTAGTCCTTTTTTAAATCATTTTCCGCGCATAAAATTCTTTTGACTTTTCCGCGCAGATGTTGACAAAATGATGTTTTCCGCACATGAAAAAATATAATAATAATATTCCCCGCGCGCGCAAAAAAAAAAAAAAAAAAAAAAAAAAAAAAAAATCCACAGTCTGGTGTGAGTGTTGTGTGCGTGTGTGAATATGTGTGCGCATGTGTTTGCGTGTATGTATGCAAAGTAAAACATATACTGATATTCAAATGGCACACCTCATCTGCCTAAAACACGTGCACAATGTCTAGGAAAGTTTTAAACAGATTGCTTCCGTTCGACAACAGCTGTTCTCGGCATCACGACCAAGAATTGTATAGTCTTACTTTTATTTCTTATTTCTGTCTGCATTGTGATATTATACGTCAGTTTCTAATTGGTCTATCTGTCAAAGAGCTGTGACTGTTGATTTAATGGTTGATATTGAATTTTTCTTGACAATACATTCGTAGTTATACATGTCTATAGTATGTTTTCTCTCTCTCTCTCTCTCTGTCTCTTTCTCTCTCTCTTTTGCTTTCTCTCTCTCTTTTGCTTTCTCTCTCTCTCTCTCTCTCTCTCTCTCTCTCTCTCTCTCTCTCTTTCTATCTATCTGTATCTATACCTGTGTGTGTGTGTGTATGTATATGTGTGTATTTGCATATGTTCATACATAACACATTGAAACAGACAAAGAGAGAGAGATATAAAGAAAGAAAGAAAGAAAGAGATAGATAGAGGGAGAGAGAGAGTAAGAGAGAGAGCGAGAGAAATATAAAGAGAGAGAGAAAAAACGAGATCAGAGCTAGAGAGAAAAAAAAAACGAAAACAGAGATAGAGAGAGAGAAAAAAAACACATAGAGAGAAAGAAAGAAAAAAGAAAAAGAAAACAGAGATAGAGAGAGAAAGCCAAGACAACACCACACAAACGGCCTCCTCCTCCTCGCTGCCACCAAGCCACCCAGAACAAGCCACTCCCCCCTCAAGCCACCTAGAACAAGCCACTCCCCCTCAAGCCACCCCCTCTCAAGCCACCCAGAACAAGCCACTCCCCCCCCCCTCAAGCCACCTAGAACAAGCCACTCCCCCCTCATGCCACCCAGAACAAGCCACCCCCCCCTCTCAAGCCAGCTGGAACAAGCCACTCCCCCTAACCCACCTAGAAGAAGCCTCTCCCCCCTCAACCCACCTAGAACAAGCCACTCCCCCCACTCAAGCCACCTAGAACAAGCCCTCCCCCCAACCCACCTAGAACAAGCCACCCCCCCACTCAAGCCACCTAGAACAAGCCACTCCCCCCTCAAGCCACCTAGAACAGTTTTTCACTCCCCCCCCTCAAGCCACCTAGAACAAGCCACTCCCCCACTCAAGCCACCCAGAACAAGCCACTCCCCCCCCCCACTCAAGCCACCTAGAACAAGCCACTCCCCCCCTCAAGCCACCTAGAACAAGCCACTCCCCCTCAAGCCACCTAGAACAAGCCACTCCCCCCTCAAGCCACCTAGAACAAGCCACTCCCCCCTCAAGCCACCTAGAACAAGCCACTCCCCCCCACCAAGCCACCCAGAACAAGCCACCCCCCACTCAAGCCACCTAGAACAAGCCACTCCCCCCCACTCAAGCCACCCAGAACAAGCCACTCCCCCCTCAAGCCACCTAGAACAAGCCACTCCCCCCTCAACCCACCTAGAACAAGCCACTCCCCCCTCAAGCCACCTAGAACAAGCCACTCCCCCCTCAACCCACCTAGAACAAGCCACTCCCCCCCTCAAGCCACCCAGAACAACCCACTCCCCTCCCCCTCAAGCCACCCAGAACAAGCCACTCCCCTCCTCCTCAAGCCACTCCCCCCTCTCAAGCCACCTAGAACAACCCCCCTCAACCCACCCAGAACAAACCACCCTCCCCCTCCCCTCAACCCACCTCGGAACAAACCACCCTCCCCCACTCAACCCACCCAGAACAACCCACTCCCCCCCTCTCAAGCCACTCTTCCCCTCAAGCCACCCGGAACAAGCCACTCCACTCCCCCCCCCACACTCAAGCCACCCAGAACAACCCACTCCCCCCTTCAAGCCACTCTTCCCCTCAACCCACCCGGAACAAGCAGAGGCAAAATGGGCCGCGAGGAAAGCCAAGAAAATGTAATGGATTGTGAGAAAAGGCTAAGAAGTCTCCTCTGCCTAATCCTCGCCATTTGGGAAACGAAGAATTATGCTGACAAAAAAAGGAAGTGAAAAGAAAAGAAGAGAAAAGAAAGGAAAAAGAAAAAAGGAAAAACAGGGAAAGAAAAGAAAGGAAAGACAAGGAAAGAAAAGAGAGGAAAGCCGACAAAAATGAAAGGGAAAGAAAAGAAAAGAAAGGAAAGAAAGGAATGATAAATAATCAAGATAATTATCGGAAATCATGCTGACGAAAAGGAAGAAAGAAAGAAAAGAAAAGAAAAGAAAAGAAAGAAAAGTCTGGACGGGGGAGGAGGAGGATGGGAAAGGAGGAAGTTGGGGAGGAAGAAGAAGAGGAAAAAGAAAAAGAAGAAGAAGAGGAGGAGGACGAAGGGGAAGAGGTGAGGAGGAGAGGAGAAGAGAAAGAAGAGGAGAGGAGGAAGGGGAACAAGAAGAGGAGGAGAATTAGAAGAAAGAGAAGGACGAGTAGTGGGAGGTGGAGGAGGAAGAGGAAAGAGGAAAAAGGAGGTGGAAAGGG
>NC_091568.1:1370202-1375202 GCF_042767895.1 Penaeus vannamei
CACTTCTACTCATGTCAAATGTATTTTTAGAAGCCTATATGAAGTCAGGTCACTTCTACTCATGCCAAATCTATTTTCTGAAGCCTATATTAAGTCAGGTCACTTCTACTCATGTCAAATCTATTTTCAGAAGCCTATATCGAGTCAGGTCACTTCTACTCATGTTAAATCTATTTTCTGAAGCCTATATCAAGTCAGGTCACTTCTACTCGTGTCAAATCTATTTTCTGAAGCCTATATCAAGTCAGGTCACTTCTACTCATGTCAAATGTATTTTCTGAAGCCTATATCAAGTCAGGTCACTTCTACTCATTTAAATGTATTTTCTGAAGCCTATATCAAGACAGGTCACTTCTACTCATGTCAAATCTATTTTCTGAAGCCTATATGAAGTCAGGTCACTTCTACTCATGTCAAATGTATTTTCTGAAGCCTACATCAAGTCAGGTCACTTCTACTCATGTCAAATCTATTTTCTGAAGCCTATATCGAGTCAAGTCACTTCTACTCATGTTAAATGTATTTTCTGAAGCCTATATCAAATCAGGTCACTTCTACTCATGTCAAATCTATTTTTCGGGGGACAAACCTTTCATTTCCCAGTGTTATCATGTTTCTCCTCTTCATCTCATCTCTCCCTCTTCCTTTTATTCATCTCAACATCATCTCAAGTTTCAGGTATTTCTCCATGTCTTAATCTTAATTTATTATTTATTTTTTTATTATTTATTATTATTTATTAATATCTATTATTAATTTATCACCTGTTTGCTTACTCTCTCGTTATCTCCCTTTCGCTCCGCTTCGCCTGAGAGTCTTCTTATTATTCTCCTGTCATCTCCTTCGTTATCTTCGACTCTCTTGTTATCTCTTCCTTCCTCCTCGTTATTGTCGTTTCTCTTATCCCTCCTTTCTCCCTCTTTCTCGTTATCGTCGTCTTACTTGTTATCTCTCCTGTCATCTCCTTCGTTATCGTCGTTTTGTTTTCCCTCCTCGTTATCCTCGCGTCTCTTGTTATTCCTCCTTCCTAATCGCTATTGTCGTCTTCTTGTTGTTATCTCTCATTTCTCCCTCCTCCTCGTTATTGTCGTCTTTCTTGTTGTCATCCCTTTCTCCCTCTTTCTCGTTATCTTCGTCTCTCTTGTTGTTATTTCTCCTTCCTCCCTCCTCCTCGTTATCTTCGTCTCTCTTATCCTTCCTTCCTCCCTCCTTCTCATTATCGTCCTCTTTCTTGTTATCGTCGTCTCCCTTATCCCTCCTTTCTCCTTCTTTCTCGTTATCGCTCTCTTTCTTATTGCCACCTCTTTCTCCCTCCCTCCTCCTCGTTATTGTCGTCTTTCTTATCCCTCCTTTCTCCCTCGGTGTCTAGGCCTCAGTCGCCGTTTGTCGAGCTGATCTTTTATTTTGCTATTCCTTCTTTCTTTCATTTATTTATTACTTTCTCCTTGTTACGTGTGTAGAAGGAGGATGAGCGAGAATGAATGAGAGAAGAAAGGGGTGTTATTAGTTTATTTTAAGGCGCTATAATTGATAATATAATTGATAATCTATAATTGATAATATAATTGATATTCTGTAATTGATAATATAATTGATAATCTATAATTGATGATATAATTGATAATATAATTGATAATATAATTGATAATATAATTGATAATATAATTGATAATATAATTGATAATATAATTGATAATATAATTGATAATCTATAATTGATGATATAATTGATAATATAATTGATAATATAATTGATAATATAATTGATAATATAATTGATAATATAATTGATAACATAATTGATAATATAATTGATAATCTATAATTGATGATATAATTGATAATATAATTGATAATATAATTGATAATCTATAATTGATGATATAATTGATAAGCTATAACTGATGATATAATTAATAAGTTATAATTGATAATATAATTGATAATCTATAATTGATAATATAATTGATAATCTATAATTGATAATATAATTGATAATCTATAATTGATAATATAATTGATAATCTATATTTGATAATATAATTGATAATCTATAATTGATAATATAATTGATAATCTATAATTGATAATATAATTGATAATCTATAATTGATAATATAATTGATAATTTTATATATGGAATTATATATAATTTTAAGGCTCTATAACCGATATTTTTATATATTGAATATATGTAATTTTAAGGCTCTATAATTGATGACATAATTGATAATTCTATATATGGAATTAATATGTATTTAAGGCTCTATATATGGAATTATCGATAAAGCAACACGTTTGATATATATTTTGTTATGAGATCTTTTTTTTATTCTCTTTTCCTTCTTTCTTTCTCTTTTTTGTTTTGTTTTTTATGGTGTCGTATGGAAACTCTATCAGTTGTGTTTTTTTTTTTTTTTTGTTCGAATATCCACTCTTTTGTATTGCTATTTTCTTGTCTTTATCACTACTCTATGCTTTTCCACCCTTTCCTTTCTCTCCTGCATTCCCTTAACCTCTCCCTCTCTCTTTCTCTTTCATTTTTTTTCTCTCTCTCTCTTTCTTTCTCTCTTTCACTTTTATTCTCTCTCTCTTTCTTTAATTTTCTCTCTCTCTCTCTTTCTTTCTCTCTTTGATTTTCTCTCTCCTCTCTCTTTCTTTCTTTCTCTCTTTAATTTTCTCTCTCTCTCTGTCTTTCCTTCTCTCTCCGTCTCTCTATCTTTTTTTTTTTTTTTTTTTTTTTTTTTGTGTGTCTTCCTCTTTTCTCTAACCTCCCATTTCCCTCTCACCCGCTTTTCCTCCCACCTCCTTCCGTATCCCGACTTCCTGTCCACTCTGACTCGACCCTCATATTCCATTGAGATCTATCTTCTTCTCGGCCACTAAGAGCATCCTATCCCGCCCTCTGTTCGATCTGGGCTTCCTCTCCCGTTATCCGGATGCTGGGAGGCTGGCGGTGGATCTGCTCGGCTGGGGAACAAACAGGCTTTTGTCTCTTCGCTTCTTTTCGCTGTTTTGTCGGTCTGGTTGTCTTTTCCTTTTTTTTTGGTTTTCTTTCTTGGTCTCTCTTTTCATCTCTCTTATTCGTGTGTGTGTATATATATATATATATATATATATATATATATATATATATATATATATATATATATATATATATATATATATATATATATATATATATATACACACACACACACACACACACACACACACACACACACACACACACACACACACACACACACATACACACACACACACACACACACACACACACATATATATAAACATACACACACAGAGTCCACACTCGTTAATCCACGCCCGCCCCCCCTGCATCGCCCTGTGTCTATTTGCTCATGTCGTCACAAAATTAAGGAGATAGCCAACCGCGTGACCTTTTATGACCCCTCTCACCCCCACCCCCCACCCCCACCCCCACCCCCCACCCCCCACCCCCGCCCCCCCTCAGAAAACTTCCAACGCCCATATCGGAGCGGTTGAGTCTGCGAAGTCAGTGGCGGAGAGGTCGTGACCCGGGTCGTAATGGGGTGGTGTTGTCGTTTCGTTTGTGGTTCGCTCGGGTGTGTGTGTGTGTGTGTGTGTGTTTTATGTTTTTTGCGGTTCATGTTTGGGTGTCGGGTGTTTTTTTTTTTTTTTTTTTTTTTTTATTTACGTTTTTTTTTTGCGGTTCATGTTTGGGTGTCGGGTGTGTGTGTGTTTGGTGTTTTTATTATTTATGTTTTTTTGCGGTTCATGTTTGGGTGTCGGGTGTGTGTGTGTGTGTTTTTTTTTATTTATTTATGTTTTTTGCGGTTCATGTTTAGGTGTCGGGTGTGTGTGTGTGTGTGTGTGTGTGTGTTTTATTTATGTTTTTTGCGGTTCATGTTTGGGTGTCGGGTGTGTGTGTGTTTGTGTTTGGTGTTTTTTTATTTATTTATGTTTTTTGCGGTTCATGTTTGGGTGTCGGGTGTGTGTGTGTTTGTGTTTGGTGTTTTTTTATTTATTTATGTTTTTTGCGGTTCATGTTTGGGTGTCGGGTGTGTGTGTGTTTGTGTGTGTTTGATGTTATTCTTTTTATTATTTACGTTTTTTTTGCGGTTCATGTTTGGGTGTTTTTTCATTAGTGTGTTTAGTTTTTTTTTAATGTTATCTTCTCTTTATTTTCTTTATTTATTATTTTCTGATGTTTGGTATTGTTTTACTTCATTCTTTCAGTATACATATTATTGTCTATATATATGTGCTTTAAATAGATTTTGTTATTTTTATATGGGAAATATAATTTAAAGTAATAACGTTTATCATGTTATTACAAAGAAAGGCTTACATATGTTTGTGTTTATTTGTGTATACAAAATAGATAGAGTTATTAGACGAAAAGGAAATCAATTTTGAAAACAACGGAATATCTACAGGAAGAAAAAGAAAAAAGAAAGAAAAACGAAAAAAACAGTAGAGAAAATAACGACACGATTCCATCAAACATAAAACCATAAAAGGCATCGACATCCATTAATTTCTTTCTATAACGAAACCGATTTAGCTAAACGCTTTGCTCTCATCTCCTCATTAGATACGCAACCATGAGAACACAACCGGTCCAATTGCAATGCAACAACCGCTGCTCCTATTCTATTTCACATTTCATCGGATCAACAACTGTATTGTCAATCTGATGTCGCTTGAGAGATTCCGCATGGCCGGTTCCTCATTGCAGATTTTTGTTCTCTCGTTGCAAAGCATATCAGCTCAGCGCGGCGCTTCTCACACGCACAAAGGGACACTTAAGCAGAGTCCGTGAATTTGCAATGTGGTCCGTTTTGTCTCGCTCTGTTCTGGGAAGGTTTGTTATGTTTTTGCTTCGGGTAGAAACGAAACGAAGTGGGGAGTGTATTGCAATTGGGAATAACCATACACATACACAAACACAAACACACACAAACACAAACACACACAAACACACACACACACAACGCATACTCACACACACACAC
>NC_091568.1:1382702-1385202 GCF_042767895.1 Penaeus vannamei
TTATTTATTTATTTATTTATTTTTTTTTTTTACTACTTCTATTTTCCTTTGTCTATGGATGTGTCTTACGCTGTTTTTAATTCCTTTTTCATTTCCATATTTCTTTCCTTATATGGTATTACTATGCTATACTTTTATTTGTTTTTCTACTTGACGCTATTTGTTTATTATCATTTTCTTTTTTTCCAAATTTCTCTCTGCATTTAGTTTCATTACTGCGTCATACTTCTTTTTCTTTTTTATCCATCTTACGTTGTTTATTTATTTTTGTTTTATTTTCTTTCCATTTATCGTAATGATAAATTTTAAGCGAGAGAGACCTGAAAAATCGCTTATATAAAAATACTTTTCTGGTTTATGAAATCCCATGAAGTCTAGATGCTCCAAAAAAAAAAGTTTTCCTTAAAATTGTTATTGATCGTGAATCTAGTTTTTTTTATTTATAAAAAAGTTGTCCTTAAAGTTGTTATTGATTGTGATCTTTTTTTTTGTTCATTCATCTTTTTGTTTGTGTTCTTTCTTCGTGCTTTCTTTGTTCTCGAAATCTTTTCTCTGAGAAAAAAATAACTTTTTGTGTCTCTCTCGCTTCCGTTTCCCTTCGTTCCACTCTCATTATTCTCCAGGTCTTCTCTCTCTCTCTCTCTCTTCTCTTCTCTTCTCTTCTCTCTCTCTCTCTCTCTCTCTCTCTCTCTCTCTCTCTCTCTCTCTCTCTCTCTCTCTCTCTCTCTCTCTCTCTCTCTCTCTCTCTCCCCCTCTCCCTCACTCTCTCTCCCCTTCTCTCTTCACTTTCCCCCCTCTCTCTCTCTCTCTTTCTTTCTTTACACCTCTCTCTCTCTCCTCCATCCCCTCCCTCCCCACTTTTCATCTGCTTCTTCTTTTCTTTCTCCCCTCCCTCTTTCCCTCTTTCTCTTTTCCCTTATCCTCCTCCTCCCCTTCCACTCCCCTCTCTCTCATTCTCTCTCTCTCTCTCTCCTCCTCTTCTTCCTTAGCTTCTTTTCCCTCGTTCTCTCTCCTTCCCTCCCCAGCTTTTAATCCCCTTCCCCTCTTCCTTCTCTTCCCCCTTCTATGTCTCTCTCTCCTCTCTCCTCCTTATCCTTCCCTCTACCCTCTCTCTCCCTTCTCTTCTGTCCTTTCCCTCTCTCCCCCCTCCCCTTCTCTTTCTTTCCCTCCCTTCCTCTCCCTCTCCCCTCTCTCTCTTCTCCCTTCCTACTTCTTCTCTCTCCCCTCTCTCTCCTCTCTCCCCCCTCCCTTATCGCTTCCTCTCTCTCTCTTCCTTCCTCTCCCTCCCCTCTCTCTCCCTCCCTCCTCCTTTTTCTCTCTCTCTTCCTACCCCCCCTCCTCCCTACCTCCTTCTCCCCTCTCCCTCCCCTCCTCCCTACCTCCCTACCCCCCCTTTCTCTCTCTCTCTCTCCCTGCCTCTCTCTCTCCCTTCTCCTCCTTCCTCTCTCTCTCTCTCTCTCTCTCTCTCTCTCTCTCTTACCATTGTGTAATCCTTCTCCCCTCTCCCTCCCCTCCTCCCTACCTCCATCTCTCCCTTCCCTTTCCTCTCTCTCTCTCTCTCTCCCTTCCCCTCTCTCTCCCTCCCTTTTCCTTCCTCTCTCTCTCTCCCTCTCTCTCTCTCTCTCTCTTACCATTGTGTAATCCACCGTCTTCAGCACCACACCTGGCCTGCCCCCCCATGATGCCCCGAGGCTATTTCTTAATTGGGTGTCGGGCGCCTGCGTCTTCCCCGGGAGGGGGGGGGCCTAAGGGGAGGGGGGGAGGGGGGGGAGGAGGCGGAGAGGAAAGAAGGAGGAGGAAGGAGAGAGGAAGAGGATTTGGGGGGGGGGGGGTGGAGGGGGGGAGAGAGAGGGAGGATGAGGGGGGGGAGGAAGGAGAATGGAGAGAGGAAGAGACGATTTGGGGGGGGGGGGGAGGTAGGATGGGGGTGGCTGGGGTGAGGGGGTGAGGGGTGGGTGGAGAGAGAAAGAAGGAGGAAGGAAAGAGGAAGAGGATTTGGAGGGGGGAGGGAGGGAGAGGGAGGATGGATTAAAGGTGGGCGAAGGAAAGGGGAAGAAGAGAAAAGTGGTGGTGGTGAGAGAAGAAAGGAGGAGGAAGGAGAGAGGAAGAGGATGGGAGAGGGAGGATGGATTAAAGGTGGGAGAAGGAAAGGGGAAGAAGAAAGGAGGAAGGAAGGGAGAGGAAGAATGGAGGGCGAGGGGAAGGAAAGAAATAAAAATAGAGGAAGAGAGCTGGAGAAGAAGGGAAAGGAAGGGATCGAAAAGAAAGAAAGAATAGACAAAGGATAAAATAATAATAATATTAATCAGAGAAATAAGAAAATTTACAGGATAAAAAAAAAAAAATAATAAGAGAAATAAGAAACAAGATAAAGATGAGGAGGGGAAAGTAAGAGAATTAAGGAAGGAGGAGAAAAAGGAAATGGGGGAAGAGAGATATGACGTCATACAAGACGCCTTAGGGAAGTGGCGAGGGGGAATTACCATCGGGAAGAAAGAGG
>NC_091568.1:1407702-1410202 GCF_042767895.1 Penaeus vannamei
TATTACCATTATTACCATCTTTGTTATTACTGATATTATCATCATCACTATTACCATCATTAGCATTATCAAAATATATTTCTAAAGACTTGTTCCTATTCTTATTCCTATTTATTCTATTATCACCATCATTATCTTTATCATTACGGTCCCTAAACGTTGCTTTTGTAAATATAAATACCAAGATGTGAAACCAAGTTTGTAATAAAAAGAAAAAATATCCGCTTTAATATCCTTCTAACATTCTAATTCTATTTACTACTTATGTCGATATTTTTCAGAATATACAATGGAATCCTGTGATACCCTTGAAAATTAAAAGATGTTATATATGTAATAAACATTTGGATAGCAAAAAAAAAAGACGTATTGAAAAAAAAGGAAAAAAATAATCAAATTGTGATAATTATTGTTTAAAGATTGAGACTGTAGGGACATATGTGTTCATATCATACGGACATGTATGTATATGTGTGTATGTACACATGTGCTTTTATACGGATGTGCATGTTTGTTTGCGTATTATTGTGTGTGTATGCGCTTGTGTACGTATGTGTATGTGCGTTTGTAGCTATGCATACATGTCATTATGTCGACACAATAGCATATATGTATATCTTCTTTTATCTCATTTCACTATTATAGAAAGAAGATAAGATAATGAGATAAGGAAATTAACCGCCATTTTCAAATTGACCGCGATCATTGCCATATTCCAAGTCCTAAGAAAGGAAACGCTTTTTTTTTTTTCTCTCTCTTATTTTCTTTCTTTCTCTGTCTCTCTCTTTCTCTTTCTCTCTCTCTCTGTCTCTGTATGCCTCTGTCTCTCTCTCCTCTCTGTCTCTCTCTCTCTCTCTCTTATTTTCTTTCTCTGTCTCTCTCTCTGTCTGTCTGTCTCTTTCTCTTTCTCTCTCTCTCTGTCTGTGTCTGTCGGTCTCTTTCTCTTTTCTCTCTCTCTCTCTCTCTGTCTCTCTCTCTCTCTCTCTCTCTCTCTCTCTCTCTATCTCTCTACTCTCTCTCTCTCTCTCTCTCTTTCTCTCTCTCTCTGTGTGTGTCTCTGTCTGTCTGTCTGTGTCTCTCTCGCTCTCTCTCTCTCTCTCTCTCTCTCTCTCTCTCTCTCTCTCTCTCTCTCTCTCTCTCTCTCTCCCTCCTCTCTCTCTCTCTCTCTCTCTCTCTCTCTCTCTCTCTCTCTCTCTCTCTCTCTCTCTCTCTCTCTCTCTCTCTCTCTCTCTCTCACTCCCTTTCTTTTTTTTTTTTTTTTTTTTTTTTTTTTAGTTGGAGATCTGGTCTGGCACTGACAACTCACAAACTCATTTCCTCCCGCCATGGGTAATGTCCTGCCGTTCTTATCATCATTTGGGTCATGAGGTGAAAGTGGGAGGTCACTATCTTCACCCTCAGTCGCCGTGACCTTTTGACCTCGTATCCGCGAGCGAGGCGAAGGGAAGGTCATTGGGCCAGCAGCCTGAGATCGAAGCTTCATAACAGAATGGAAGAATGTTGAAACACTCTAAGAATGTTGCAATGTGTTTACACTCTTGCAATCTGAAGGTTGATAATACTGTAAGCAAAGATGTTTTGTATTTTTTACTTTGTGGAATGATGTTTTCTGTAAAGAATACATGGAAGATAAAAAAAAGAAAAAAGAAAAAAAAATCCAAGTAATATCACATTGTTATCCAGGAATATTAAAGGGAAGAATTACGATGAATATATATCTATCATTTATCTATGTATCTATATTTCCTTCTTTATTTCTTCCTTTTATTTATATTTATTTATTTTTTATTTATATTCATTTATTTTTTTATTTATATTTATTTATATTTATATTATATTTATCTATTTATATTTCTTCCTTTATTTCTTTTAATTTTACGTCAAGACCAGAATAACAGGTTCACTTTAGAAAAAAGAGAGAAAAAAAATCACTGACTTATGATGAATATATCTATCTCTTATCTATCTATCTATATTTTTTTTATTAATTTCTTTTTCTTTTCCGTCAAGACCAGAATAACAGGTACACTTTAGAAAAAAGAGAGAAAAATAAAACCCTCACTGACCCAACTGTTTTTCAGTAACAAAATCCACCCTATACTAGTCAGTTTTGTCAATCTTTTTTTCTTTCTTTTATTCCTGACCCAAAAAAAAAACATTTTTTTTTATATAACCCGTTTTTCTCTCACAATAAATCCCTTTATAATTTGTTTTTTCTCAATTCTTCTCTGTCCAAATTCTCTTTCTCCCTTTATCAGTTCTTCCTCTATGTCTCTTCTCTCTTTACTTTATCTCTTTCTCTCTCTATTTCTTTCTTCAAATATTCTCTTTCTCTCCTTCATCTCTTTCTCTCTCCTTTCCCTTCCTTCACAAATTCTTTCTCTCTCCTTCATCTCCTTCTCTCTCCCTTCCTTTTCTTCGTAAATTCTCTCTCTCCCCATCTCCTCCTCCTTTATCTCGTTCTCTCTCCCCTCCTTTTCTTCACAAATTCTCTCTTTCT
>NC_091568.1:1435202-1437702 GCF_042767895.1 Penaeus vannamei
GCCATGTTTGAGAAGAGGTATTGCTTTGGGTTTTAAGGTTCATGTAGTATGCTCTTGTTTGTGTTTGTTTGATATGTTGGAATCAAAGTTTTTCATTGTCAGATTCATTGATTTATTTCATGTATTTGTTACTGTTTTATTCATGTTTGTTGAGAGAGAGAGCGGGAGAGAGAGAGAGAGAGAGAGAGAGAGAGAGAGAGAGAGAGAGAGAGAGAGAGAGAGAGAGAGAGAGAGACAGAGAGAGAGAGAGAGAGAGAGAGAGAGAGAGAGAGGAGAAACAGACAGGCACAAAGAGAGAGAGAGAGAGAGAGAGAGAGAGAGAGAGAGAGAGATAGAGAGAGAGATATATATATAGAGAGAGAGAGAGATAGATAGATAGATAGATAGATAGAGAGAAAGAGAGAGAGAGAGAGAGAGAGAGAGAGAGAGATAGACAGAGAGAGAGAGACAGCCAGACAGACAGACATAAACAGAGAGACAGAGACGGACATACACAGAAAAAAACAGACAGACTGAAAGACAAATCGATACAAACACCTCGGACCCACTCTACCATCATCTCTAAACCAAGCCAGCCACAAAAGAGAAGAAAAAAAACAACCCTCTCAACTGAACAAATAGACAGACAGAAAGACAGGTGAATGTGCTAGACGAGTGAAGTAGACACAGGTAAGAGGGAAGGTGATGGAGAGTGACAGGTGTTGGGGGTCGACACCTGCCATCTCGTTAGGGGAGCCTCGAGGAAAGAACAACAGCTGTTAGTGAATTACAGGACGAATAAGAATGAAGTAGACGAGAGGTTTGTACGTGTGTTGGGGGAGTGTACGGCTTGTGGTGTTTTTTTAAATGAAAAAGGGAGATGAAATATATCGGAATTTAATGTTTAATTCACTTTAAAGATACAGTTGAGAGTGTAATAAGAATAAAGACGGAAATCCGAGGTTGTTACGTAATAAGGCTAATATGTCCTGTAACTCTTTCATGTCTGGTTAAAGCATATGCAAATGAGTAGAAGAATCTGTATCATATTTGTAGATTTTCTCGCTTTCTGTTCCGCCATTTTTCTTTTTGTTTCACTTCGGTTCCAGATTTCGTCGTCTATTTCAACTCTGATATTGTTTTTGTTTTCTTTTATCTTTTGCCTGTGTTTCCTAGTCTGTTTTTTATTATATTTTATTCCTATTTATTCATTTTTATTTTTTATCATTATCTTTTTTATCTTTTTATCTCTATTATTCTTTTTTAAAGGACTTAACAGAAACACAACAACAGCCAAGTGACGTTTCATATGAATTTGATGTAAAGAATCTGTATCATATTTGTAGATTTTTGTCAAAAAAATTAAGTAACATTTGTTACTTAAAAAAAAAAACATGAAATAAAGTTGGAATTTATACAGAGGTAACTTTTTACAGAGAAAATGTTTTAGACCGTATATTAACATATCCTTCTGCCTGATAATGTAGAACATAAAGCTAATGATCTGTAATACACTTTTTTCCCGTAGAGAAGCCACAGGAATTTTTACTTTCTCTATTTTATGGCTAACGAAAGGGAAGTAAGTAATAATGACAAGAACATAAATGTGCCAGACATCAAAGGTCATATAGCACTTAACGAAAGGAAGATACGACAGAAAATGTGATAAATCTAAGGAAAAAGTCATCATTCTTGAAATAGATTCATGAGTTACTGACAAATACTAATACTATTACAGTTATATATATATTTTTTTTACATCAAATTCATATGAACGTCACTTGGCTGTTGTTGTGTTTCTATAAGTCCATAAAAAATAATAATAAAGATAAAAAAATAAGAAAAATAATGGTAAAAAAATAAATATGAATGAATAGGAATAAAATATAATAAAAACAGACTAGGAAACACAGGCACAAAAGCTAAAAGAAAAATAAAAGAAAACAAAAATAATATCAGAGTTGAAATAGACGACGAAATCTGAAACCGAAGTGAAACAAAAAGAAACATGGCGGAACAGAAACCGAGAAAATCTATTTCTATTTTTTTTTTTTTTTTGTTACCTGAATTATTCATCATCAGTCTTATCAAGTGTCTGGAAAAGGCGATCAATCATCTTGAAAAATTAAAAAAGCTTCGTAAAGGGTATTAAAAAAGGGACGGGGGGGGGGGGGGGAGGGGGGAGGGAGTGAGTGAGAAAGGTTAGAAGAATTTAATATCATTAGGAAGATGACATCATAACTTTTCCATTCACTATGTTGTTGTGATGGTAGCTCGGGGTTTGAAAGGATGACGTCACAGGCTGTTATTGAAATTCTTACAACTTTGACTTATATCGTCGTGTTATGATGATACTCCTGAATAATTAATTTGTCTAGAATTAGTATCTTTTTAAAAAAAGTAGAAAACCTTTCATACAAATAACCACTTCTCCCCCCCCCCCACACAACCCCCTCCCCCTCCCAAACAAACAAACAATCCCCCTCCCCTTCCCTCCCTCACACACAAACAATCCCCCTCC
>NC_091568.1:1468419-1470919 GCF_042767895.1 Penaeus vannamei
TGAAATCGTCGTTATCTATAATTTATATCTAAGGCAAATTCTTGAAAATGACTATATGGATTTTTATAAATAAACTAAAGGGAAAAATTAGTAAATAAAACTCTGGTCGAATATATATGTTTTCAGTTTCTTTATAATTCGTATTAATTTTACTACTTTTTCTGTTTTAAATATTCATAGCAGCGATAGTTTCATCCATTTTAGCCCGGTATAATTTTCGTAAATATAGAATTTCTTTCATGCTATATATTTTTTTCCTTTATGGTAAACTAGATAAATTTCTTAAGGGTTATAAAACCAGTCATATAAGATGTATGTGAAGAAAAGTGTAAAGAAAAAAAAAATAAAAGGACGAAAAAAATTAAATATATCGATATATCATAAATGAAAGAAAAAAGAGAAACAGAATAAAACAGATGGAAAAGGGAAAGAACAAAGAGACAAGCAAACCAGTAAAGCAAAAAAAAAAAAAAAAAAAAAAAAAGGAAAATGTTAAAAAGTCTACAGAAACACACGCGAAAGTTTGAACTACCGCGGGGACCCCAAGCCACGGTGAACAGAGGCCCCAACACGCAACTAAGCACTAAAGTAAAAGACTAGAAGACCTCTGTTATGTTCTTGCTTTCTTTGGGCCATTTTGGGCTCCTTGACTTTTTGCTGGAGACACGAAGGATGGAGAGGCTAAAAGTTTGTTCATATTTGAGTATTTTTTCTTTGTTTTTAAAGCTGGTTCTGATGTTATTGGTAATACTGTAAGTGATGGGGATTTTAAGAATTAGTTGTGTATATTGATGCAGGCGCACACACATACACACACACATTCACAAACACACACACACGGACACACACACACACACACACACATGCACAAACACACACACACACATACACACACACACACACACACACACACTACACACACACATGCACAAACACACACACACACATACACACACAAACACACACACACACACACACACACACAGAAACACATACACACAAACACTATTGCAGCATTTTTTCTAATTAAAATTATGTTTCATTGGTAACGTTTGTGTCAGAAGTAACACTGACAAAAATCCAAAAGCCAAAGAAATATATATATTTTTTCAATTTCTTTAGGGAAAAAAATACAACAGGTCCTTTTTACGGTATATTGTACTCTGCAGCAATAATTAGCCTTCAAACACATGTAACCAATTAGTTGATTTTTGTAAAGGTACAGTTTTCACTGAAATCTCACATATGCTCTTTCTTTTTCTCGCATGATTTTGAGCATATATATATATATATAAACGAAAGATTTAAACACACACACACACACACACGCACATTGTGTCATCGTGGAACAACTCTAGGCAATATCAAGGTTACCGACCTTGACTTTGCCGATGATGTTGCTATTCTATCCGAGTCTTTGGAAACCCTGGTGGCGGCTCTCGATGCATTTAGCAATGAAGCGAAGCCCCTGGGTCTAGAGGTCTCCTGGACCAAGACCAAGGTCCAGGAATTTGGGGACTTGATAGGAGAACCTGTTCAGTCGGTACGTGCTTGAGGCGAGGACATTGAAGTCACAGAGAGCTTTACATACCTTGGTAGTGTAGTTCATAACTCTGGGCTGTCAGACCATGAAGTCAGCAGACGGATTGGCCTGGTAGCAGGGGTCATGAACTCTCTCAACATGAGTATTTGGAGATGCCGGTACCTGTGCAGAAGGACCAAGCTACGAGTGATAATGCCAGTCGTGCTCTACGGTGGTGAAACCTGGACATTATCGTGTGCCTTGGAGTCACGTCTTGAAGCCTTTTGTAATCGGTCCTTGCGCCGGATCACGGGGTATTGTTGGCGGGACCACCGTGAGACTGGCACAGGACCTGTTATCTGCACAATCCGTGATCGCTAACTCAGGCTATATGGCCACCTGGCTCGCTTTCCTCAGGATGATCCTGCCCACCAGGTTGTCTCTGTAAGAGGAAGCCCTAGGTGGAGGAAGCCTGTCGGACGGCCTAGGAGGTCGTGGTTTGTGCAGATCGACCAAACCTGTCGTGAGGAGCTCAAGATAGGCCGAGTCCGTGCCTAGCGGGATGCCATGAGGGACCCTCGTAGGTGGAAGCGAAGGGTGGATGCTGCGATGCGCTCCCGTCGGCGATAAGTCCATGATGATGATGATATATTGCCTAAGCCTCGAATATATAATAATTATTAAAAATTGGAATAATAATGATAGTAACAAAACTAATGAGGATATTGATAATAATTGAAATAATAAAAATAATGATGCTAATAAGTCCTCATTCACGGTTTGTGTGAAGCACTTATATGGTATATATATATTTTTTCATGAATAATCGCCCGTAAAAAGACAAAACCCCTCATAATCAATCATAAAAAGCGTTCACATTGTTCCAAACACATTGCGATCACGCTCCCCTTTTCATTTCTCTCTCTTTTTTTTTTAACTATTTCATCGATACATTTCCCTCTCTTTTTCTCCCGCCGT
>NC_091568.1:1490919-1495919 GCF_042767895.1 Penaeus vannamei
AAGAAAATTAGAGAAGGGAATATTTGTACTAGAATAGTCACATACACACAAACAAACAAGCAACAACAAAAAAACAAGCACACACACGCACAAAAGCACAAGAACAAACAAACAAGCAAAGACACAAGCAAACGCACACACACGGTAGAAGCACAAACACACAAACAAATAAACACACAAAAAACACGCACGCACACAAAAGCAAACAAACACACAAGCAAACACACACACGCACAAGCACAAACAAACAAACACACAAGCACACAAGAACAAACAAACAAACACACACACACGTACAAGAACAAATAAACAAACACACACACACACACATAAGAACAAACAAACACAGAAACACACACACACACGCACAAGAACAAACACTCAAACACACACAAACAAACAAACACACCGTAGACACCACGCTAATGACGACAGTTGAGAGGACACAGAAAGACCTTGAATCCTAAAAAGACAAGAGAGAGAGAGAGAAAAAAAAAACTATTTAGTTAACGAGAATCTGCTTTCCTTTTGATCTTTGTTTTGCCTTCCGCGCCCATAGGCCTGAGATAGCACTCGGTCACGCCTGAAGAAATGTGTGTAATTGTTTAACACATCGCTGCCAAGGTGAATCCTGGAAAGCTAGCGAGAATTATGTTTGTTTTCTTGGGAGGTGGAGACTGTCTTAGGAAAACTGGCGAGAATTAGGGATTAAATGTTTTCTTAAAGAGATGGAGTATAAGGAAAACTAGCAAGAATTAGGTATCAAATGTTTTATTAAGAGATTGAGTATAAGGAAAACTAGCGAGAATTAGGTATCAAATGTTTTCTTAAAGAGATGGAGTCTGTCTTAGGAAAACTGGCGAGAATTAGGTATCAAATGTTTTATTAAGAGATGGAGTATAAGGAAAACTGGCGAGAATTAGGTATTAAATGTTTTATTAAAGAGATGGAGTATAAGGAAAACTAGCGAGAATTGGGTATCAAATGTTTTATTAAGAGGTGGAGTATAAGGAAAACTGGCGAGAATTAGGTATTAAATGTTTTATTAAGAGCTGGAGTATAAGGAAAACTAGCGAGAATTAGGTATCAAATGTTTTATTAAGAGCTGGAGTATAAGGAAAACTAGCGAGAATTGGGTATTAAATGTTTTCTTAAAGAGATGGAGTCTGTCTCAAGAAAACTAGCGACAATTTGATATTAAATGTTTTATTAAGAGCTGGAGTCTGAGGGAAACAAAAGAGTATTAAATGGTATTCAGTGTTTTTGTAAGAGATTGAGACACTGTGGAGGTAAAACTAGAGAGAATCAAATGGTATTCAATGCTTTAAAAAAGACAGAGACGCACCCCTATATAATACATAATATAATATAAGAATATAAGAATATTATGATAATATAAGAAAACTGAAACTCACTGTCTACGTAAGACTACAGAGCATTAAATGGTATTAAATATTTTTATAAGAGAGTGAAATGCCTTGGACAAATGTCGAAATTCAAGCTTATATCAAGGACAGGTACGTAAACTAATGAGATATAAAGACGGTAAAATGTCGCCATTATCCGTATTACTCTGATTCTTATACCGAGACGCTGTTTCAGTATATATGCATCACGTAGCTTTTAGTCAGTTTACAAAAGATTTTTTTATTTTTCCCCCAAGTAGGTGTATATTTTCACCATAATTTTCCTTCCAGAAACTCGAGGTCATATGTTTTCTCTTTTCCTCCTTTTAAGAACTCGACTTACGTAAACTAATTGCCTTATATTCCGGCTCAAAAATGCTACCGACTTAGAGCCAAAGAACTCGGGACAGAAAATGAGATACAAACATCATATACACTGGGCCTCCCCCCCCTCTCCCCACCCTCCTTAACATAGGAGACTTGGAAAGGAAAGAGGAGTGAACGCAAAATGACAACAGTTTCCTTAGTCTTGTATGTCTTTGTTTGTGTACACACACACATTTATATATATATATATATATATATATATATATATATATATATATATATATATATATATATATATATATATATATATATATATATATATATATATATATATATATATATATATATATATATATATATATATATATATATATATATATATATCACACACACACACACACACACACACACACACACATATATATATATATATATATATATATATATATATATATATATATATATATATATATATATATCTATCTATCTATCTATCTATCTATCTATCTATCTATCTATCTATCTATCTATCTATCTATCTATCTATCTATCTATCTATGTATATATACATATATATATATATATATATATATATATATATATATATATATATATATATATATATATATATATATATGTATGTATATATATACATATATGTACGTATATAATATATATATATATATATATATATATATATATATATATATATATATATATATATATATATATATATATATATATATATATATATACATATATAAGTCCGCGCGCCCGTGTGTGTGTGTTCCCCGTGTTCCAAGCCCGCCATACTTGCTCGCTCCTATCCCCAGGAGAGCGAGACGAGCCGCCAGAAAGCGCCCGAGGACACGAACCATCTTCGAGGGAATCCCTGAAGTCCTTCGTCAGGGGGCGAGGAGGCGGGACGAGGCTCGGGGGGGGGGGGGGGGGTCCTTCTGCCACTGGGGAGGAAGTGTCAGTCACTCACTGGCTCACTGGCTCGCTCCTCCGCCCGTTCCTGCGCCCGTGTGACGCCCCGGTGCCCGCGGTTCCCCTCTCATGGGCGGTCGTGAGGGTGGGTCTTTCACACGCAAACACACACGCGTAAGGACACACACGGACACGCACGTAAAAGGACACGCGCACATGCACACACGGGTATGGATAGATTCTTTTCTTCGCTGTGTGTGTCTCTTGTCTGTTTCGCTCTTCTCTCTTTACCTTTCGCTTCTCTTTATTCGTCTCCCTCTCTTTACTTCTCTTCCTTATTCTTTCTCTCTCTCTATCTCTCTTTATCTCTCTCTCTCTGTCTGTCTGTCTGTCTGTCTCTCTCTCTCTCTCTCTCTCTCTCTCTCTCTCTCTCTCTCTCTCTCTCTCTCTCTCTCTCTCTCTCTCTCTCTCTCTCTCTCTCTCTCTTTCTCTCTTCCTCTCTCTCTCTCTCTCTCTCTCTCTCTTCCTCTCTCTCTCTCTCTCTCTCTCTCTCTCTCTCTCTCTCTCTCTCTCTCTCTCTCTCTCTCTCTCTCTCTCTCTCTCTCTCTCTCTCTCTCTCTCTTTATCACATTGTTTTCACTTTTTCCCTGGATTCTGTTCACACAACCACATCTAACCCAGACCATAACAGCATAATATATCATAGCAATCAACCATTACGTAATATAACATTACAGTATAACATAACATACCATAACATTACAACATAACATGACATAACATTACAACATAACATACCATAACATTACAACATAACATAATATACCATAAGATTACAACATAACATGACATAACATTACAACATAGCATACCATTACATTACAACATAACATACCAACATAACATACCACAGCACAAACTTAACACAACAAACTACCATACCAACATAACAACAGCCAACTCCCTCATACTACAACATAACCCAATCCCTCACGATCATCCACCCATCCGCCCATCCGCCCATCCGCCCTCGACCAAATCCACACGCCCAGCACCTCGCATTAATGATCCGTCAATGTTAGTTTTCTCATTAAAGTTGTCCGGAGTTGGCGATCCAAACATCCTCCTGCAAAGAGGAACCTGCAACTGCAACCATGGGGGTGGGTGGGGGGTGGGGGGGAGGGGAGGGGAAGTTGCAACGGCGCGGCCTTACTATTGTTGTAACTTTCTTTAGGAGCAGCTGAGGACAGGGGGGAAGGGGGGAGGAGGGGGGGGGGGGAGAGGTAGGCCCATGGGTGGGTGGGTGGGTGGGTGGGTGGGATGGGGAGGCAGGCCCATGGGGGGGGGGAGGTAGGGCCATAGGGGGGGAGGTAGGGCCATGGTGGGGGGGAGAGGTAGGCCCATGGGGAGGGGAGAGGTAGGCCCATGGGGGGGGGTAGGCCCATGGGGAGGGGAAGGTAGGTCCATGGGGAGGGGAGAAGGAGGCCCATGGGTGGGGGAGGGGGATGCCCATGGGGAGGGGAGAGGGGGGCCCAGGGGGGGAGAGGGGGAGGGCCAGGGGGGGAGTGGGAGGCCCGTGAGGGGGGAGGTAGGGCCGTGGGGGGAGAGATGGAGGCCCATGGGGGGAGTGGGAGGCCCATGAGAGGGGAGGTAGGGCCATGGGGGGAGAGGGAGGCCAATAGAGGGGGAGGTAGGGCCATGGGGGGGAGTGGGAGTCCCATGGGGGGAGAGGTAGGGCTATAGGGGGGGGAGTGGTAGACCCATGGGGAGGGGAGAAGGTGGCCCATGGGGGTGGTAGGTCCATGGGGAGGAGAGGGAGGTCCATGGGGAGGAGGTAGGGCCATGGGGAGGAAGGTAGACCCATGGGGGGAGGAGGTAGGGCCATGGGGAGGGGAGAGGTAGGCCCATGGGGGGGGGAGGTAGACCCATGGGGAGGGGAGAAGGTGGCCCATGGGGGGCGGGAGGTAGGGCCATAGGGGGGGGAGGGAGGCCCATGGGGAGGGGAGATGTAGGCCCATAGGGGGGATGGTAGACCCATGGGGGGGAAGGCGGGGTTGGCCCATGGGAGGGGGGGAGGTAGGCCCATGGGGAGGGGAGAGGTAGGCCCATAGGGGGGGAGGTAGGGCCATAGGGGGGGGAGGTAGACCCATGGAGGGGTAGGTAGGGCCATGGGGGGAGAAGTAGGCCCATGGGGAGGGGAAAGGTAGGCCCATGGGGGGGAGGTAGACCCATGGGGGGAGGAGGTAGGCCCATGAAAAGGTAGGGCCATAGGGGGGGGAGAGGGAGGCCCATGGGGATGCTATTGAGAAAGGAGTGTTTCTCTGTTGGAATCGGTTT
>NC_091568.1:1535919-1543419 GCF_042767895.1 Penaeus vannamei
CCGCTTTGGTATTATCGTTTTTATCAGCACTATCACGTTAACTATTATTATTATTAGTCGTATCAGTAGAACATTGAACACTAGAACGTTATTAACATTATCAATATCATTTGCAGTTATTATTATCAGTATTATCAACATTGTTATTATTGTTCTCAGAACTTTAATCATTATCGTCTTTATTATAATCATTTTCATTATCATTGTCAATATTATTATTACTATTATTAAGATTATTATCATCACCTTCAATAGTATAACTATTTTTTATTATTTTTTATTATCATTGTTATCATTGCTATTACTATCATTACCAATATTGTTATCATTATTATCAGTATCAATTTTCATTATTATTATTATTATCATTATTATTATTATCATTATTATTATCATTTTTTCATTAACATTGTTATTACTCTCATTATTATTGTCGTCATTATTATTGTTATTATTATCATCGTTATTATTATTCTCATCACTATTTTTTATATTACTATCATTGGGTTGGATTCTCAAAAGAGCTTTAAAGTTTAGGCGCGCTCGATTCTTTGGAAAAGATCCAATTATCATAAATAGCTCTTTTCCAAACACACTATACCTTGGTACTTCACTAAAAAAAAAAAAAAAAAAAAAAAAAAAAAAAAAAAAAAAAAAGCTATCACATATATTCCAGGAAGAATATATGTGATACCAGCTTTTTTTATTTTCATTTTTTCTTCTTCTTTTTTAAATGAAGTACCAAGGTATAGCGTGTGTTTGGAAACCGCCCTACGTATCTCGGACTTAGCTTCTTATGCACAAACGCTTTAAGGTCTTAAATCCCTTGGCACCGTAGATCACATCAGGCGTCAATTACAATCAATCAATCACAATTACAATTACAATTCAATCACCAATTACAGCTGCTGTTTCACGCGGATCTTCGGAAACCACATTTATATTGGAATATTACACTTTTTCCCTTATTTAGTAGTCAACGGTTGGTTCATGTACACCTAATAACACTAATAACACTATAATTGAGTAGAATATAAATTGTAATTTTGAACTTTTTGTTCTATGGCTGAAAGAACGTTATTTATGGTTTGTCGTAATTTGCTAAGACTGTCGAGAATAAAGGTCCTATAAAGAAGAGGAAGAGGATGAAAAAAAAAAAAAAAATAGAAATAAAAAGAAGAAAAATAAAAAGAAGACGAAAAAGAAGAAGACGATAAAGAGGAAGAAGAAAAAGAAGAAAAAGAAAACAAAGAAGATAATGATAAGGAAACAGAAGAAGAAGAAAAAAGAAAAAAAGAAGAAAAAGAAAAGAAGAAGAAAAAGAAGACGACAAAGAAGATGATGATAATGAATAAGAAAAAAAGACAAAGAAAAGAACAAGAAAAGAAGAAGAAGAAGATGATAATAAAGAAGAAAAAAAGAAGAAAAAGAAGAAAAAGAAAAGTAGAAGAAAAAAAAGAAGAATAAGAACGATGATGATAATGCAGAAGAAGAAGCAGAAAACGAAGGGGAAAAAAAACAAGAAAAGAAAAAGAAAAAAAAGAAAAAAAAATATTCCAGCCTGACTACCCCAACGCAACGCACCACAATTACACAGATCCCGAGCTCGCCAAACCCCTTAGAGAATTCATTATCTTAATTTGCAACAAGGCGGAGGAAGCTGAGGGGGGGGGGTCGAGGAGGTGGGTGAGGGTGAGGGGGAGAGAGGGAGAGGAGGGGTGAGGTTGGGTTGGGAGAGAGGGAGGGAGGGTAAGGGGATGGGTAAGGGGGAGGAGAGAGGGAGGGGGGAAAGAGGGAAGAGGAGGGTGGGAAGGGTAAGGGGAGGGGGAGGGAGGAGTAAGGGGAAGGGGGGAGAAAGGGAGGGAAGGGGTGGGTAAGGGGAGGGGGGAGAGAGAGGGAGGGGGTGGGTAAGGGGAGGGGAGAGAAGGAGGGGGGTTGGGTTAGGGGAGAGGGGAGAGAAGGAGGGAAGGGGGGAGAGAGGGAGGGGGATTGGGTAAGGAGAAGGGGAGAGGGAGGTGGGGGGGGTAAGAGGAGGATGGTTTGGGTAAGAGGAGAGGGAGGGAGGTGGGTTAGGGGTTAGGGGAGGGGGGAAAGGGAGAGAGTAATAGGGGGAGGAGAGAAGGAAGGGGAGAGAGGGAGGGGGAGGTAGGGGGAGGAGAGAAGGAGGGGGAGGTAGGGGGAAGAGGTAAGGGAAGGAGAGAGTGGATTGGGTAGGGGAGAGGGAGGAGGACAGATGTGGTTGTATAAGGTGCAGGAGTCCCTCGGCAGTTAGATGGATGGTTGCGGTACTGTGGTTGCTCTGCAGTGCTCGCTCGCTTTCAGTTCCGGTTTCTCTCTGCCTGTCTGTTTGTCTGTCTGTCTGTCTGTCTGTTTGTCCGTCTGTCTGTCTGTTTGTCCGTCTGTCTGTCTGTCAGTCTGTTTGTCCGTCTGTCTGTCTGTCTGTCTGTCTGTCTCTCTCTTTTTCTCTCTCTCTCTCTCTCTCTCTCTCTCTCTCTCTCTCTCTCTCTCTCTCTCTCTCTCTCTCTCTCTCTCTCTCTCTATATATATATATATATATATATATATATATATATATATATATCAACATATATACAAGCACCTGCTTCCTAGAACTTCGCCATTCCAGAAATTCTTCTCTGTAGATTCATCCATCATCCAGAACACATAATCCAGACCACGAGAATGTCCCAATCGCACCCAGGGCAGTACAGAAGCAACCCACAGCCCATAAGATAAATAAAAAATGGTATCTACTGCAGAAGGATGTCAAAAGTTCGTCGGTGTGTTCCTGCCGGAGTGAGGCAAGCAAAGTCTCGGGTCAATATTGAGTTATCATTTGCTTTGACCTGACACGGGAGAGGCATCTTTCTGCAGGAGGAAGTTTTGGAGGAGGTTTCGGTATGACGAAGAGAGAGAGAGCGACTTGTGTGCCGTTGGTCTGGGTTCTTGTAGCTTGGCTGACGGAGGAGCTAGGTAGTGTATATGATGTGTTTGTTTGTTTGTTTGTGTGTGCTTGTGTTTGTGTGCTTGGCTGACAGGAAAGCTAGGTAGTATATATGATGTTTTTGTTTGTTTGTTTATGTGTGTTTGTGTGTGTGTTCGTGTGTTTTTATGTGTGCTTGTGTGTGTGTGTCTGCCTGTGCGTTGATGTGTGCTTGTGTTTGTGTGCGTTTGTATGTGTGTGTATGTTTGCGTGTATGTGTTTATGTGTATGGGTGGGTGTTTGTTTGTGTGTGTGTGCGTTTGTGTTTTTGCGTGTATGCGTTTGTTTGTAAGTGGGTTTTAAGCATAATGTAGAAACCTACGTTAGCCTTATTTATGCATATACTTACTAACTACCTATGGAACTACCATAAAAATGGCTATATACAAAAATCTACAATAAACCGCATTCACTTTGAAGATTCCCATTACCATAATCCCCACGAAAGATAAAGAACATCATAAGTCTAATTTTCTAACCAAAGAAATTATATGTGTTTAAAATCGATGTTCAATGGCATCCTTCCCCGACCTATTGGACAAGGATACTCTGCAACATTCAACATTCTCCTCTTCAGATAACGAGGCAGAAGTCTTGGTAATCTTTAGGTACTCGAGATCGGGGTAGATTAATCCTCAGTAGCGGTAAAGCCAATTTGAAATTCAAGACAATGCTTCATTATGTAATCAGGGAACAGAGGTAGAGGACGTAGCTATGTCTGGACCCGTCGGTGTGATGTTAGAGTGTCCAGGTTAAGGGAGTTTATATTTAGACGTGTATCGTTGTTTGTGTAAATTTTTATTCGTTTTTTTTTTTTTGTGAGTGTACTGTTTGTCTATGTCTGGCTGTCTCATGTTTTTTTTTTCTGTCTGTCTATTTGTCTTTTTCTGTATCTACTTCTCTCTCTATATATATTTATCTCCTATCTCTCTCCTTTTGTCTGTCTGTCTGTGTCTTCTCTCTCTCTCTCTCTCTCTCTCTCTCTCTCTCTCTCTCTCATTTTCCCTCCCTCCTTTACTCCCTCCCTCCCTCCTTTCTTCTTGCCCTCCCTCGCTCCTTGTATATAAAATGCATATGGACAGATACACAAATAGCCTGTATATGGTCTTTGTAGATCATTCACAAAGCAAAAAACTGTCCCAAGCTTTCATCCCATAAAAGACATCCATTTTCGTTTTCCCTTGTACAAGAAACACATTTTCCTCAATACCTTTTGTACAAGAAACCGGGGGAAAAAAAGGCCAACGACTGCACGAACGATCTTCCTATATTCCAGGAATTCCGTACATTCAGCCATCACCCAGAACGTATAATCCAGACCAGGAATTCCGTTCATTCAGCCATCGCCCAGAACGTATACTCCAGACCACGAGAATGTCCCTATCGCACCCAGGGCAGTACAGAAGCCAACCCACAGCCCATAAGATAAATAAAAAAAAGATGGTGTCTACTGCAGAAGGATGTGAAAAGTTCGTCTTTGTGTTCCTGACGGAGTGAGGGAAGCGAAGTCTCGGGTCAGTATCCAGATCGAGCCAGACGACGACACGACGAAGAGCCAAGCGCCACGACGGTGTGGATTCCCCTTTCTTTCGTATGCAAATGATGTCGTTCTTACGTTCATTGGCCGAATCAAGACTTCCGGCGTACTGGTAGAAGGAGATGAGAATGAGAAAGGGAAGGATGGAATGGGGGGAGAGAGCGGGGAGGAAGGAAGGAAGGAAGGAGGGAAGGAAGGGAGAGAGGGAGGGAGAGAAGGAGGGAGAGAGGGAGGGAGAGGAGGGAGGGAGGGAGGGAGGGAGGGAGGGAGAGAGAGAGGGAGGGAGAGAGAGAGGGAGAGAGGGAGAGAGGGAGAGAGGGAGGGAGAGAGAGAGAGACAGAGAGAGAGAGAGAGAGAGAGAGACAGAGAGAGAGAGAGAGAGAGAGAGAGAGAGAGAGAGAGGGAGAGAGAAATATGCATATATCTGTATATATACATAACTATATATATATATATATATATATATATATATATATATATATATATACATATATATATATATATATATATATATATATATATATATATATATATATACATATATATATATATATATATATATATATATATATATATATATATATATATATATATATATATATATATATATAAATATATATATATATATATATATATATATATATATATATATATATATATATATATATATATATATATATATATATATATATATATATATATATATACACACACACATTCGAAACATCTGATCAGAAGTGGAAGGCGGCGGAACAATGGCAGTCCAGGCCATTAACACCTTTCACGGGAATTCCCCTTTTCTGACCTCGGAGCGGTACCCCGGGGCGCTTCCGGCGGAGGAGGAGCCTTTTACGACAGCTCTATCCTGTCGTAAAAAATCAACCCTATAGAAAGAAAAAGAAAGAAAGAAAATTCAAAAAAAGAAAAGAAAAAAAAAGAAAAGAGAGAGAGAGAAAAGGAGAGAGAGAAAAAAATGGGGATCATATTATTTGCCAAGGATTGTTATTTTCAAAAAGAGGAAAAAAAAGAAAGAAAAGAGAGAGAGAAAGAAAAGAATGGGGATCATATTATTTGCCAATGATTATTATTTCCAAAAAGAGGAAAAAAAGAAAGAAAAAAAGAGAGAGAGAAAAGGAGAGAGAGAAAAAAGAATGGGGATCGTATTATTTACCAATGATTGTTATTTTCAAAAAGAGGAAAAAAAGAAAGAAAAGAAAAGATAGCGAGAAAAGGAGAGAGAGAGAAAAGAATGGGGATCATATTATTTACCAATGATTGTTATTTTCAAAAAGAGAAAAAAAGAAAGAAAAGAAAAGAGAGAGAGAAAAGAATGGGGATCGTATTATTTGCCAATGATTGTTATTTTCACAAAAAAGAAAAAAAGAAAGAAAAAGAAAAGAGAGAGAGAAAAGGAGAGAGAGAAAAGAATGGGGATCATATGATTTACCAATGATTGTTATTTTCAAAAAAGAAGAGAAAGAAAGAAAAAAAAAAAGATAGAGAGAAAAGGAGAGAGAGAAAAGAATGGGGATCATATTATTTGCCAATGATTGTTATTTTCAAAAAGAAAAAAAAAAAAAAAGGAAAAAGAGAGAGAGAGAGAGAAAAGGAGAGAGAGAGAAAAGAATGGGGATCATATTATTTACCAATGATTGTTATTTTCAAAAAAGAAGAGAAAGAAAGAAAAAAAAAAGATAGAGAGAAAAGGAGAGAGAGAAAAGAATGGGGATCATATTATTTACCAATGATTTTTATTTTCAAAAAGAGAAAAAAAAGAAAGAAAAGAAAAGATAGAGAGAAAAGGAGAGAGAGAAAAGAATGGGGATCATATTATTTACCAATGATTGTTATTTTCAAAAAGAGAAAAAAAAAGAAAGAAAAGAAAAGATAGAGAGAAAAGGAGAGAGAGAGAAAAGAATGGGGATCATATTATTTACCAATGATTATTATTTTCAAAAAGAGAAAAAAAAGAAAGAAAAGAAAAGAGAAGGAGAAAAGGAGAGAGAGAAAAGAATGGGGATCGTATTATTTGCCAATGATTGTTATTTTCAAAAAGAGAAAAAAAAGAAAGAAAAAATAGAGAGAGAGAAAAGGAGAGAGAAAAAAGAATGGGGATCATATTATTTACCAATGATTGTTATTTTCAAAAAAAGAAAGAAAAGAAAAGAGAGAGAGAAAAGGAGAGAGAGAAAAGAATGGGGATCATATGATTTACCAATGATTGTTATTTTCAAAAAGAGGAAAAATAGAAAGAAAAGAAAAGATAGCGAGAAAAGGAGAGAGAGAAAAGAATGGGGATCATATTATTTACCAATGATTGTTATTTTCAAAAAGAGAAAAAAAAAGAAAGAAAAAAAGAGAGAGAGAAAAGGAGAGAGAGAAAAGAATGGGGATCATATGATTTACCAATGATTGTTACTTTCAAAAAAAGAAAAGAAAAAAAAGAAAGAAAAGAAAAGAGAGAGAGAAGGAGAGAGAGAAAAGAATGGGGATCATATTATTTGCCAATGATTTTTATTTTCAAAAAGAGAAAAAAAAGAAAGAAAAGAAAAGAGAGAGAGAAAAGAAGAGAGAGAAAAGAATGGGGGTCATATTATTTGCCAATGATTTTTATTTTCAAAAAGAGAAAAAAAAGAAAGAAAAGAAAAGAGAGAGAGAAAAGAAGAGAGAGAAAAGAATGGGGGTCATATTATTTGCCAATGATTGTTATTTTCAAAAAGAGAAAAAAAAGAAAGAAAGGAAAAGAGAGAGAAAAAAGAATGGGGATCATATTATTTACCAATGATTGTTATTTTCAAAAAAGAAAGAAAAGAAAAGAGAGAGAGAAAAGAATGGGGATTATATTATTTACCAATGATTGTTATTTTCAAAAAAGAGAAAAAAAAGAAAGAAAGAAAAAAAAAGAGAGAAAGAAAAGGAGAGAGAGAAAAGAATGGGGATCATATTATTTACCAATGCTTGTTACTTTCTATTATGGAAG